>NC_058165.1:20098642-20389659 GCF_020080835.1 Cotesia glomerata | reverse complement strand
GTTGGAATGATTGCCTGCGGCTCCGATTACTGGTCATCCCACCACCACCACCGCCAACACCCCGGCCACTGGCTACCCCATGTTGTTGCGGATTCGTACTGCATCAACCCCAATTTCATCTTTCTTTCTTTCTTTCTCAACAACTTTTTTTTTAACTAATTTATCACGTGTTTTTTTTTTAATAAAAATTATTAAATAAAAAACTATTAAAAAAAAAAAAAATAAAATAATACAATTGAAATAAAAACAAATAAATTTAAGCCATGCAACATGAAAAGCCAATGCAAATATATCTTCACGGGAAGTATATTTAATTATCATGCTCCGGATTGGTAGTTCTTCTTTATAATATGCAATGTGTTACAAACGATTCACCTGGGGATTTTAAGGGTAAATTTATTTATTTACTACTAATTATGAAATTTGTAATAAATTTATTAAATTATTTTATGTAATTAATAAAAAAACTAGCAACCTTGCAGTCACTACGTGACTGCCGTAGTGAACTGTAACAAAATAAAATTTTGCTTAATTAAGTAATGACTTTTGTTAAATTGCACTGTACTTTCTTTAATAATGATGTTTTTAAAGATATAAGCTCATCTTGATGTTACACTCTTCAAGAGCTTTCATTTGAATACCCACATGCATTTTTGATATATATATATATATATATATATATATATATATATATATATATATATATATATATATATATATATATATATTTTAAAGATATAAGCTCATCTTGATGTTACACTCTTCAAGAGCTTTCATTTGAATACCCACATGCATTTTTGATATATTTTTCATATATACATATATATAATATATATAAATATTTGAAATATATGAAAAATTGATGTGGGTACTCAAATGAAAGGTCTCGATGAGTGTAATGTCGAAGTGAGCTTATATCGTTAAAAATGTCAATAATTGACAAGATACAATGTAATTTCTTTATTATTGACATTTTTAGAGATATAAGCTCACCCCGATGTTACATTTATCGAGACCTTTCATTTGAGTAGCCACATAGCAATTTTTATATATTTAATATATATGGTATTTGTGAAATATATAAATATATAAAATATATGAAAAATTGATGTGGGTATTCAAATAAAAGCTCTCAATGAGTATAATGTCAGGGTGAGCTTATATCTTTAAAAATACTAATTTATACTTGAAAAAATGTTAAAATTCAATATTTTGATTTTTTTATGCTTAAAAAAAAAATCAAAATTATTTTTAATAAATTAAAAATTTTCTTTAAAAATTAAAAAAAATTTTTTTTGTAATTATTTTTAAGAAAAATGATTTAAATGTTAAATTTTAATTACTATTTTTTAATATTAATACTCAAAAATAAATGATAAGATGCATTTTGATATATTTTTCATAAATACATATATATAATATATATTTTAAAGATATAAGCTCATGTTACACACATCAAGAGCTTTCATTTGAGTACCAACATGTATTTTTGATATATTTTTCATATATACATTATATATAATATACATAATATATATAAATATATGAAAAATTGATGTGGGTACTCAAATGAAAGGTCTTGATGAATGTATCATCGGGATGAGCTTATATCTTTAAAAATGTCAATAATTAAGAAATGAACTTGTATCTTGTGAAATATTGACACTTTTTAAAATATAAGCTCACTTCGACATTACACTCATCAAGACCTTTCATTTGAGTACCCACATCAATTTTTCATATATTTCATATATTTATATATATTATATATATGTTTATATGAAAAATATATCAAAAATGCATGTGGGTACTCAAATGAAAGCTCTTGACGAGTGTAACATCAGGATAAGTTTATACCTTTAAAAACGTCAATAATTAAAAAATGACTTTATATCTTGTCAACTCTTGAAATTTTTAAAGATATAAGCTCTCTCCGACATTACACTCATCGAGACCTTTCATTTGAGTACCCACATCAATTTTTCATATATTTCATATATTTATATATATTATATATATGTTTATATGAAAAATATATCAAAAATGCATGTGGGTACTCAAATGAAAGCTGTTGATGAGTGTAACGTCAAGATGAGCTTATATCTTCAAAACCGTCAATATTTAATAAAGTACAGTGCAATGTACCAAGAATTATTACTTAATGAAGCAAAATTTCATTTATTTATAGTTCACAACTAGCAGTCACGTAGTGACTGCAAGCCTGCTAGTTTTAATTAATTAATTAGAAATTATTCAAATAATTAATAAAAAAAATTATTTAATTCAATAAATTTATTACAAAAAAAAAATTAAATCTAATGAGTAATAAAAGAGATACCAGGTCAAACGATTAGTATCACCAGTAAAGAGGATATATGATGAATTTTCTTACCTTGCACTGTGACTCATGGTGACTACGTTTCTGTAACATATGGATCCTGATTTCGAAGCGGTTTTTTTACGTTTATTCAAAATATTTTATCTAACTATTTCATTCATATTTAATTATTATCATTATTTTTTTTTAAGATATAATACAAGAGTAGATTTTAATTAAGTTAATTTAGATTCGAATACTTGTGCAACGATTTCGAAATTTAACTGTACTCCAATTTAAGCAGCAGTGCATATTTATGCCTGTGGTTTGTCAGTGTGTTAAATAATAAATTGTTTATTTATAAATAATTAATAAGTAATAATAAAAGAAGAAATAAATAGAGAAGAAATAAGAAAAAAAGTGTAGAGGCAAAATATTGTCAAGCAAAGTGAGTTTTAGTTATTTCTACGCGTTGCTTCTATTTGTGCAAACCAAATTATTAATAAAAATATATGTTTAGATTCTTGCAGATTTTTTACGAGTGTGTACACATACAAATATTTTTTTGATTAATTATTAATTTTTTTTTTATATGTATGCACACTTATGGAGATTTTTAAAATTAAATTCTATATATACTAAAAAGCTAAAAAAGATAAATCAGAGTGTAAAAAAATAAAACTAAACCTGCATACCACAAAAATAGTTGCGTAATATTTTTAAATTACATACCGTAGCAGCCGCGTTATGTAGTCCGGCCAATTGTCCGGGAACATCACCAGGAAAAATCCAACTGATATCAATATCATTCCCGCAAGTTTCATACCTACAAAGTGCGCTCCGTAGAGCACAACATCCAATGCTGGAATTAAATTTAATTTTTTAAATATTTAATAATTTTATTATTTAATTATTTATTTATTTGTGGAAAAAAATTTTTTTTTTAGTTAAGTAATTACCTGCAGACACTGGAACTGCAGTTATTAATCCCAGGGTGATGAATAAATCATATGTTAACGCGATGCTATAATTAGCCAGCATGTTAGCAACTGTAACAATAAATTTATTATTTTTTTTTTTTTAATTACTAACAACGTTGCAGTCACTACGTGACTGCTGTAGTGAACTATAAATAAATACAATTTTGCTTTATTGAATAACTTTTGTTGAATTGCACTGTACTTTTTTAACTATTGATGCTTTTAAAGATATAAGCTCATCTTGACGTTACACTTATCAAGAGCTTTCATTTGAGTACCCACATGCATTTTTGATATATTTTTCATATATACATATACATAATATATATAAATATATAAATATATGAAAAATTGATGTGGGTACTTAAATGAAAGGTCTCGATGAGTGTAATGTCGGGATGAGCTTATATCTTTAAAAATGTCAATATTTCACAAGATACAAGGTCATTTCTCAATTATTGACATTTTTAAAGATATAAGCTCATCTTGACGTTAACCTTATCAAGAGCTTTCATTTGAGTACCCACATGCATTTTTGATATATTTTTCATATATACATGTATATAATATATATAAATATATGAAAAATTGATGTGGGTACTCAAATGAAAAGTCTTGATAAATATGTCAAGGTGAGCTTATATCCTTAAAAATGTCTATAGTTCACAAGATACAAGGTCATTTCTTAATTATTGACATTTTTAAAGATGTAAGCTCATCTTGATGTTACACTTATCAAGAGCTT
This sequence comes from Cotesia glomerata, assembly GCF_020080835.1. Taxonomy (NCBI): domain Eukaryota; kingdom Metazoa; phylum Arthropoda; class Insecta; order Hymenoptera; family Braconidae; genus Cotesia; species Cotesia glomerata. The sequence goes on along the minus strand of NC_058165.1, from coordinate 20,385,617 downwards.
TCATTTGAGTACCCACATGCATTTTTGATATATTTTTCATATATAAATATATATAATATAAATAATTATATGAAATATATGAAAATTTGATATGGGTACTCAAATGAAAGATCTCGATGAGTGTAATGTCGGGATGAGCTTATATCTTTAAAAATGTCAACATTCCACAAGATACAAGGTCATTTCTCAATTATTGACATTTTTAAAGATATAAGCTCATCTTGACGTTACACTTATCAAGAGCTTTCATTTAAGTACCCACATGCATTTTTAACATATTTTTCATATATACATATATATATATATATATATATATATATATATATATATATATATATATATATATATATATATATATAATATAAATAAATATATGAAGTATATGAAAATTTGATGTGGGTACTCAAATGAAAGGTCTCGATGAGTGTAATGTCGGGATGAGCTTATATCTTTAAAAATGTCAATATTTCACAAAATACAAGGTAATTTCTCAATTATTGACATTTTTAAATATATAAGCTCATGCTGACGTTACACACATCAAGAGCTTTCATTTGAGTACCCACATGCGTTTTTGACATATTTTTCATATATACACATATATAATATAAATAATTATATGAAATATATGAAAATTTGATGTGGGTACTCAAATGAAAGGTCTTGATGAGTGTAATGTCGGGGTGAGCTTATATCTTTAAAAATGTCAAGAGTTCACAAGATACAAGGTCATTTCTTAATTATGTAGCTATAGAGATAGAGCATTTTCGTATCAGTGAGAATGATATAAAATATTCTAAAGGCACAAATTTAAATCTAGACCTTCGCAATGACTCCAAATTTAACTAAAAAACCGATTTTATCATATGACTATCCTGGACACAAAATTTTTCTTATTCTCTTAAATTAATAATATAGATTAAAAGAAAAATAATTGAATTAAAACCAATATTCGGAAAAATTTATTTTTATGATTATTATTGAAAATATATTTTTTTGCTGAAGAAAAGATCGAAATTATAAAAATTTTCATTTTTAATAATTGAATAATTTAATTAATTTCTCAAAATTCTTCTTCTTTAATTAAAAAAAAATTTTTTTTTGTATTTTATGAAAATGAAGTTAACAGATATCTGACAATTTTTATAATTTTTTTTTGTAATAAAAAATTTATTTAAAAAGAAATAAATTATACATTTAAAAAAATTGAAAATTTTTTTTTTTTTAATTTTAATTTTTTTTTAATTCTCTCTTCAATTTTATGAAAATGAAGTTAGCAGACATCTAACAATTTTTTGGATTGAAATATTTATTGCCAAAAAAATAAAAAAAAAATTTCTTTTTAATTTTTTAATTGTAATTTAATTAATAAAAAAAAAAAAATTGTTAAACATCTATTTATAATATTCAGTATTATATAATTTATGATTTAATACATTACCTAAATGAAGTATACTAGCAGAAAGTAAAGCTGCCCAGGGTAAGCGTGCCCAATGAACACTTTCAACCCCCGAGAAATAAAGAGCTAGACAAATCGGCCATAGTAACGCCGCATTGCAAAGTCCAATCAGTGTGAAAAATATTGAAACTTGTCCAAATGTCGTTTCACCGATTACTTTTTTAAATAAAACCTAAAGAATAAAAATTGTTTCATATAAACCCTTAAAAACCTTAAAAATCAAAATTGTTTCTTATAGAAGGAAGAAAAATAAACTCGAAGAGAAACCTTGTAAACTGCAGAGCCAGCGGCGGCAGAAGCTGCTAAAACAACACCCCCGAGGGTTGGGCTTCCGGTGATACCGTCCATGTATGCTAGTAACGCAATACCTGTATCGCATAATATTACAGCGACGATCTAAAAATAAAAAGAGTAAAGTTTTAATTTTTAATTAATTAAAAAATAAATTTCAATTAATAAAAAAATTATTTATTTTTATTAAATAAAAAAATTGTTTTTGATTAATTAAAAAATAATTTTTAATTAATGAATAAATAATTTTTAATTAATAAAAAAAAATTGTAATTAATAAAAAAATAATTGTAATTAATAAAAAAGTAATTTTTTATTAATAAAAAAAATTGTTTTTAATTAATAAAAAAAATATTTTAAAATTAATTGAAAGATTTTTATTATTTTTTTTTTTTAAATAATTTTTATAAAAAATTCCATCTGCAGAAATTTTAAAAAATTATTGATGTAATTTTTAAAAACTTATTTTAATTATTTAAAAAAAAAATGAAAAAATTTACCCGGACTCCGACAAATTGCTCGTGTAAAATAACCCAAGAAAGAAGATAAACACAGGAGACGTTGGTAGCAAACAAGGCCATTACATCAGTGGCAAGAAGAATGCGTAATGCGTGGATGTACATGTAATTAGTCGCGACCCAGAGCCCGCAGAAGAAACTGCACCGGGTCAGAAATCGGCCGCCCGTGAGTCCCTTGTCGCGAAACCCGCGCAAACTTTCTGCGATTATCTCCGTCGGGTTCGTACATTTAGACCTTGCTATCTGGCAGATGAAGTACACTGGGAAGTAAAGCACGGTCCAGTTTGTACAGAACCAGGTGGTGAAGAAAGGCGCGTTGTAGGGAAGAACGATCTGAAATTTTTTTATTCAAAATTAATTAATTTCAATTATACAAAAAATTACTTGCTATAAATATTACTTATTTTTAAGAAAAGCACAAAAAGTAACGAACGCGGTATGGGGCATAATAAAGAGAAGCAAAAGGAACAGCATAAGGGAGAGGATGTATCTGATGAACACGGTGGCGAAATCTGTAGCTATGTATGGAGTAGAAGTGTGGGGGTGGGAAAAATCGGAGGATTAGGAAGGTGCATAGAAGGTTGTGCAAGATGGCTTTAGGAGTGAGTAGGGACACACCAGGGTACATATGGAGGGAAGAAATGGGAGTAGAGGATATAGAAATAACACTAAAAGAGAGAGCAGTACGATATTTAAGGACGTGATCAAAATGGACAGGGAAAGATGCCCAGGGATAGTGATGAAAGAAGAAATGAGAGGTATACTAAACGGTATGACTTAGATTTTACTTTTTGTATTTGAGTATTTTAGTTTATTTTTATTAATTACTTAAAAATTAATAGAAACAATTATTGTTATTAGTGCGGCGATTATTATTTAATTATTGTATTTATTTAGTTAATAATATTATATTATTGTTACCGAAGGTATGATTAAATTAAGAAATTAAGCGTGTGAGAAATTATTATGAAGCCGAGCGAATTAATCGAGCAAAAGAAATTAATTGTAAAAGAAATTAAAAGACTGGGAAAATTATTCTAAGTTCCGAACAAGATTTAGTATGGGAAAGCGGCGAATGGATATAAAATGAAAGAAATGACGATTATTATTTTGTAAGAAATAATTTAGGTAAGCGAAGATTTTATAAGTCCCGAGGACAATTTAGTATGGAAAATCAACGAATGGATATATAATGAAAGAAATTGCGATTAAAATAATAAAAAATTGTAAATTTGACGAAACGAATGGATATAAAATGAAGGAAATTACGATTAAAATAATAAAGAATTGAGTTTCGAAAATAAAAACTTAGAATTTGGCGAGACGAATGGATAGAAAATGAAGGAAATTACGATTAAAATAATAAAGAATTGAGTTTCGAAAATAAAAACTTAGAATTTGGCGAGACGAATGGATAGAAAATGAAGGAAATTACGATTAAAATAATAAAGAATTGAGTTTCGAAAATAAAAACTTAGAATTTGGCGAGACGAATGGATAGAAAATGAAGGAAATTACGATTAAAATAATAAAGAATTGAGTTTCGAAAATAAAAACTTAGAATTTGGCGAGACGAATGGATAGAAAATGAAGGAAATTACGATTAAAATAATAAATAATTATTTTTAAATGCTCGTTCGATGACGCCGGACAGATGGCGATAAATTTCCAATTTCGTTCGCTTTAAGTAAAAATTTTAAATATGATAAAGTCCAAAATTTTGGCACAAAAAGGCAATTCTTTCTCGGGAGAATTATTCGGACGAATACTCTTCATCAATTAATTCTAGAGGATGATACTCTACCGGGAGTCTGACCAAGGCCCAGGTAAGTATCGTGAACCGACCGGATGAAAGTGCTACTCCCCGTGCCGAAGCCTTCAGCTGAGGTACGGTAGGTGATCATAAGCCGTGTAGGTGGGACCGAGGAGGATACTCTCCACTTGCTCTCAGGGTAGAGTTTAGGACCCCCTAGGGATGACGGCTAGTCGCCCTGAGGGGGGGAGGGGGTGTTACTGGGAAACTAGTTAGTATTTTGTAGACCGCGTTTTTTTTTTTAGTTTGAACCGCGAATATGTGTGAAAAGAGTGTTCTAATGTATTGTTTATATTGTTTAATTTGCTTATATTGTTTATATCGTTTATTAACATGATCAGGCCAATAAAGAGGTTTCCTTTTTCTTTGATTTATTTAAAATGAAGTGTTTTGTTTATATTTTGTTATCGATAATGTGATCCCCGTTTATGACCCTGGACTCCGGCGAGCAAATTTCGAGCCGGGGACTAATTAGATAATTATATTTTGAAAACGTGGACGTTACAACGGAAGAGCAACAAAATGGGGTAAAGAAGTAAAAAAAATTAGGAAAACGGTTGACCCTAAAGGCCATCCCTGCAACTTCCCGCTAATTCCGTTAATACCTGGCCGCTTTTTTGAGCTCTTCGAGCTCAAAAGTACAATCTGTGTGTTGTTTTAAGCTCTCCGAGCTCAAAAAGATACCTTTTCTATGCTTTTGAGCTCTTTGAGCTCAAAAGTCTGATAGAAGTTTCATAGAAGGCTATTTTTGAATGTTCATACCGCAATAACTTTTGAATGAATGAACCGATTTTTACGCGGTTGGCGGCATTCTACGTAGTTTTTTAAGCCTTATAAATAATTTCTAAGTTTCAATTGGTCAAACTAGAAATTTCGGAGTAACTCTGAAAAAACACTTTTTTCGGTTTTCTTTCGTTCACGATATCTCTCGAACGAATCAACTGATTTTGACCGGATTGGCGGCGATCGACGTGGTTTTTCAAGGTTGAGAGCAGATTAGTTTTGGAATCGATCGGTTTGACCGTTTAAAAGTTATCCCAAAAAAACCACTTCAGAAAAAATTTTTTTTCCTACTTTTTTTTAGATTTCTCCAAATTTCTCAAAATCTATCGGTCCGAATCGGTTCAAATTAACAGGAAATCTAAGTTTGGCGAAGCCCTTTCGAATGGCACCAACCGCGATGAAATCGGTTCAACCGTTCAAAAGTTATAAGAGGTTTACATACTTACACACACACACACATACATACAGACATAGTGACACCCTCGCGGGAATAGTCAGGAAAGCTTCCTAGGACCTCAAAACGTCGAGATCTGATGAAAACTCGATTTTCGAAAAACGGGGTAAAACCAATAACTTCCCGATTTTTGAAAATTTTCAATTTTCTTAGCGGGAAGTTAAAAATCCTAATATAAAATTGAGATGAAATGTATGTGGCATCAAACTATTCGTAACGTGATTGGTCGAATAGATCATAAGCATGAAAATATATGCAAATGCTACAGTCAGGCGCGCGCTTGCGCGCGCAAATTCAAATTCTAGTACTAACAAAAATGGGCTGTGAGGAAGTAGTCAGGATGATATATAAAGAGCAAGAAATAGAAGAAATAGAAACAAAGCTGGATGAAGGGATAATGAGGATAAAAGAAGAAGCAAAAAAAGAAGACCAAGAGGCAATAGAGAAATCATCATATTGTAAATTATACAAGAAAATAAAAATAAACAAAGATAAAAACTACTATTGGAGAAAAGATGAAATAAGTGGAGAAGACAAGGAACATGGGCGAGGGTACGATGTGGGAACATAGGAAGAGGGGGAAAGAAAGGATATAAGGATTGGAGATGCAGAGTATGTGAGGGGGAAGAAGAAACCCTTATACATATAATGAAATGTGAAGAAATATATGAAAAAGTAGGAGAAGAAGGAAAGAGTTTCTTAAATGAATGGAAAGATTTATAAAATGAAAAGGTAGAAGAAAGACTAATAGAAGTACTAAAGGGAAGAAGACGTGAGAGCATGCACGGTCTTCAGAAAAATTGAAGAGATCCTAAAGGAAGAAACGGGATTGCGGAGTTTGGGGCAGGAGGGTCACCAGAACAACGACGTGCAAACAAGAGAAAAAAAGAAAAGAAAATAAAAATAGAAAGATTAAATGGAAAGAGAAATAATATATATAATTAATATACAGATACAAAATATGTAAAAACTTTGTAAGAGACGAAAGTCGTGCAAATAAAACTATTTATTATTTATTACTTATTTTTAAGAATTTTTTAACAAACAAATTGTGACAAAAAAAAATAATTTACATAAAGAAATTAAAAAAAAATTAAAAATGTAATTTTTTTTAATGAAAATTAATTTAACCGGTATTTGATGATATTTCATGATTTTTAAAATTTTTGAAACAAATAAATTATGACAAAAAAAAATTATTCAAAAAAATGGAAATGTAGAAATTAAAAAAAAATTAATAGTGCAATTTTTTAAAAATAATTTTTTGGAACAAATTTGATGTCAAAAAGAATTAAAAAACTGTCAAGTGTCAGCTAAATTTCATATTTTTTTTAAAATTATTTTTTGGAAAAATTTTTACGCCATTAAAGTTAGCAGTTACATTACAATTTTCTAATTTTATTTAACAAAAAAATTTGTTCCAAAAATTTATTTTTAAAAAATTGCATTTTTTATTTTTTACAATTTTTGCAAGTCAATTTTTTTTGCACTAATTTATTTCTTAAAAAAATTCTAAAAATTATTAAATATCTGCTACTTTAATTTTCATAAAATTTTTTTTTTGAATAAATTAAAAAAATGATCAAACAAGGTAACTTTATGTCATTAAATCTATATGTCAAATTTTTTTCTAATAATTTTTTCAATAAAAACAATCATAAAAATTTTCAGATGTCAGCTAATTAATTTTCATCAGATGTCTGCTCATTTTATTATTATTAAATTAAATTATAATTGGGTATTTGCATGAAAATGATTTTGCAAATAAAGTTCAGTTAATAAATTCTTTGATACACATAAAATACCTACGTAAGAAAAAAATTTAATTTTTACAAATAATTTTTAAATAAATAAATAAATAAAAGTGGTCAAATATGATGTAAAAATCACGTGATGTAAAACGTGATGTGATTGGTCTGACGTCATTGTGCATATTATTGGCGCGTTATTTGAATGCATGATAAACGACGAATGATAAATTATTGAAAAAAGTTTCAAGTTGGTTTTTATTTATAGTGAGTTTAGTTATATTTTATCATTAAGACTAAAATTTACTGAAAGTAGCATAAATATTTTTCCTTAAAAAGAATAATTAGCATAGATATTATGATTATACTCTATATTACCATAAATGCTGAGTGGTACTAGTGGTACATGTGAACGGGGTGATAGTAACTGACAATAAATAATTAAAAAGAAATAAAAATGCCTCAAAGAAAAGTCGATCCTGGTTTCAGTGAAGCTCGATCCGATAATCTACCTCGTGTTGATGCTTTTATGGTCGCATCTTACTTAGCTACTAACTTCAATTTTGTATCTGCAGAAATGCAAGGCGCAAAAGCTAACCTGTGAGTATAAACCACTGTTTTTTAATGACATATTAAAAAGTTATAAAGTTTATGTTTTTGCTTTGAAATAATTTAAACAGTTGTTTTTTTTAATAACAATCACAACAGCTGATCAGGCGTTTTTATAAAAACACTAGAATTCAAATTTGCGCGCGCAAGCGCGCGCCTCATATTTATGGTCATGATATATTTATGTGTAGTTTATGTATATTATATTCACTTTCAACCAATCAGAATGAGAATAAATATTTTCAACCAATCACATTACGAATAAATTGGTTTCACATACATTTCATCTCAATTTTATTATGGGATTCTGTGAGTGGATTGGCGCCAACAAATTTGAATGGAATATGCACAATGACGTCACATACGCAAGAGGGAGCTACCTATTCGTTTAAAATTTAACAATTTTTTTATTGTTAAATAGTTTAAATGTTTATAAATAAAAAAAAAAAATTTTTTTTTCAAAAATTTTAAAAAATTTTTAAAAATAATAAGACATAACTATTTAATGGATTGGAAAATCATGCAAATACCCAATTGCTGTTAATACTTACAGGTTGATGGTATAATTCACTGGTGACATTGTCAGATTCAATGTGGTTCGTTATTATGTCAGGTTTATGAAAGTATAAGTATTTTATACAGTGAGTCGCTCCAACCCAGCTGGCTGTCACACAAACTGTCACACAGACTCCAAAATAAATCTGTAACAAAATTTATTTACATAAACAAAATAATAATTTATTTATTCGTTAAATTCTTTACTGTCCACTTCAATGACAAGCTTTCAAATAAACGTCGGCAAAGCAGAAACTAATTTTAAAAAATTTTCACTCTGCGCCATCTATCGCCAGCTGTTAAATTTCAGCTACTCCCACTTTTACAACCTCAAGCTCTTTTTCCTTCTGTTTTTGACGATTGTCGGACGAAGCCAATAAATTTAATTAAAAATGGTAAGAATTTTGACAATTAATAACTTTTATTAATAATAATAATTGCAAAAATTTCATATTTAACACCTTGGATAATTATTTTTCAATTAATTTCTCTCAAAAACTCTCTTTGTAATTTTTTAATACCACGTTTTTAATTTTATTAATTTAAGGTTATGTTTCCTCGTGCTTTAACAAACTTGACAATTTATATTAAAAAAAACAAAAAATTCTCAATAATTTTAAATCAATATTTAAAAAAAAAATTTTTATTTATGAAAAAAATAATTTTTTCAGGCTAAGCGTACCAAGAAGGTTGGAATCACCGGGAAATATGGGACCCGTTATGGTGCTTCCCTCAGGAAGATGGTGAAAAAAATGGAAATCACCCAGCACAGTAAATACACTTGCACATTCTGCGGCAAGGTAAAAAAAAAAAATTTTTTTTAACTTAAATTAGCAAACTTAAAAATTTTTATAAAAAATATGAAAATTAATTTAGCATTTAAATAATTTTTTTAATAAATAAATTATGCTAAAAAAAATTGACATTTAGAAATTTAAAAAAATTAAAAGTGCAATTTTTTTTAATTATTTTTCGGAGCAAATTTTTTTGTTAAAAAAAAATTAAAAAATTACCAAAAAAAATTGCAATTAAAATTTTTTCAATAATAAAATTTTTAAATTTCAGCTAATTAAATTTTTATGATTCTAAAATTTGCAGACATTTAAATTTTTATGAAAATTAAAACAATAAATTGTACTTAGAATTTTAAAAATTTTTTAAATGTCAATTTTTTTTAATAAAAAAATTTTTAGATGTCAGCTGATTTAATTTTTAATATTAAAATTAGCAGACATTTAAATTCTTATAAAAATTATGAAAAAAAAAATTACATTTAGAATTTTTTTAATTTTATACCTGTCAATTTTTTTTTGATTAATTTTTTGCAATTTAAAAAATTATAAATGTTAGCTGATTTAATTTTAATATTTTTTTTTAATTATTAAATGATTGAAATTAATTAATTTATTGATTTATTGAATGACAGGATGCCATGAAACGCAGTGTAGTCGGTATCTGGTCCTGCAAAAGGTGCAAGAGAACCGTAGCTGGAGGTGCTTGGGTCTACTCAACAACCGCAGCTGCTTCTGTCAGATCAGCAGTCAGAAGATTGCGTGAAGTTAAGGAACAATAAGTTCTTTGTAATTTAAATAAAAATATATCAATTTAACTTCAATTAGCGCCTTCTATTTTTTTATTATTAAAATTAATTAATAATTAATTTTTTAATTTTATTTTACACTAATTTTAAATTATAAAATTAAGTTAGCCGATTTTTAAAAATTTTAATTAATTTTTTTCTTATTGAAAAAATTATAGAAAAAATTTTTATTTGTAAAAAAATTAAAAATCTATTAGTGCAATTTTTTAATATTATTTTTTTTTATTAAAAATATTATAAAAAAATGAAAAAAAATTTTTATTAATTTTTTTCTGATTGAAAAAATTATAAAAAAAATTTTTATTAATTTTTTTCTTATAGAAAAAATTATAAAAAAAATTTTTATTGGTAAAAATCTTAAAAATCTATAAGTGCAATTTTTTTTAATTATTTTTTTTTTATTAAAAAAAAATGAAAATAAATTTTTATTAATTTTTTTCTGATTGAAAAAATTATAAAAAAATTTTTTATTAATTTTTTTCTTATCAAAAAAATGAAAAAAAAAATTTATTGGTAAAAAACTTTAAAATCTATAAGTTCAATTTTTTAAAAATATTTTTTAGTTCTAATTTTATAGAATTTAATGAAAAAAAATTAAAAATTTCGACTAACTTTAGTGTTATTGAATTATTATTTTTTTTTTAAATTAATATTTGATATTTTTTATAAAAAAAAATAAACTAAATTTTGAACCCTAAATAGACATTAAGTTTCCAGCGCAATGACTCGAGAAATTGATAGAGATGCTCAGGGTCATGCAGCCACATACGGGAGAAGTAATTAAGATCTTGTGTATGTCAAAGAAGTGTGTTACACTTGAAAGAAAGAATGGAAGACAAACCTTCTTAGCAGATTGAGCACAACAAGAGTCGAAGCATCTGACAATAGAGTGCCGTCTCGTCTGATAATTAACATTTGAGCCAGTATGACTTGGTTGATTGTGCCCTTGACCACCACCCGCGCTCCCTCCACTGGGGTCTCTTATTCCCAGGCCGCTGCTCGTCTCCAGTGACCTGCACGACGATGCTGAGTCGCATCCCCCCGTAACACTGCATCCCTGTTGCTCGCATCCTGAAATTAGAATTTTTTTTTTAGAAAAATAAGAATTTAAATTTGATAATATTGTTTAATTAAAAATAATTTTGAAATTATAAATCTGATTTTTTTAGAAAAAAATATTTAGCGAATTTTATAAAATATAATTTTTTTTTAATTTATTAAGCAGACATTTTATCATTTTTAAAACAAATAAATTATGTAAAAATTTTGAACAACTAAAAATGAAATTTTTAATAATAATTTATTTAATGAAAATAAAGTTAGCTGACATTTAAAAATTTTTAGAAATTTTTTGTATTTAAAAAATTAAAAAAAAAATTTCATTTGTAAAAAAATTGAAAAACTATGTGCAATTTTTTAAAAATATTTTTTAGTTATAATTTAATAAATTAAGCAAAATAAAAAAATCAAAAATGTCGGCTAACTTTATCATTATTTTATTTTTTAAATAAAATTAATAAATCATCAAATTACTGCTTACTATAATGTCATGAAATTTTGATTTAATTTTTAAGTCATGAACTGAATTTTTTTTTAGAATAATATTTAAAAAAAAAAAATAAGAAGTTAAATTTGAGATTATTTTTTAAAAAATTAAAATAATTTTTAAATTATAGTCTGATTTTTTTAGATAAAAATATTTTGATATTTTTATTAAATATTCATCCGGCATCTAAAAAAATTAAAAAAATTTTTAGCGAATTTTATAAAATACAAATTTTACAGATGTAAAAAAAATTTGTAAAAATTAAAAAAAATTAAATTTCTTAATAATAATTTATTTAATAAATAAAATTAATAAATCGTCAATTGACCGCTAAATGATGTCATAAAATTTTGACTAATTTTTAACTTGAAAAATATTAAACTGGAAGAAAATTTAATTTTTTACATTCTAGAAATTTTCAACACCTAAAAAATTAAAAAAAAAATAAAAAAATTGTCACAGCTAAATTTAATGTCATTAATTATTTATAAAAAATTGCATTTTTAATTTTTTAAAATTCCTAAATGTCAATTTTTTTGCCATTATCTATTTGTTAAAAAAATTCTTATTCCAAAAAATTATTGAAAAAAAATTGAATTTTTAATTTTTTTTTAATTTCTAAATATCAATTTTTTTTGCAATAATTTATTTGTCTAAAAATCTTAAAATTATGAAAAATAATTGTTAAATTAATTTTCATAAAAACGATATTAAAGTTAGCAGTAACTTGACAATTTTATCTTAAAAAAAAATTTTTCAGCAAAAAATTTTTTCCAAAAAATTATTTTTAAAAAACTGCATTTTTAACTTTTAAAATTTTTTTTTTGCAATAGTTTGTCACTAGAATTAAAAAAATTATTAAAAATCTGCTTAATTAATTTTCATAAAAATTTTTTACCAAGCTGAATTTTGAATAAATTTTAAAAAATGATAAAATTATTTTAAAATTTCATGAATATTTTAAAAATTATTTTAAATGTCAAATGTCAGCTGATGTAAATTAAAAAAAAAAATTTAATAACTTAAAAAAAAAAAATACAGTAAATAAACAATTTATAAATTTACAAAAAACAAATTTTAATAACTTAAAAAAAAATACATTACTAATTTAATTTATATTGGCCAAAATTCAAATCTTAACAGATGTTTAAAACACAAATTTTCAGTATTCTAACAATACTTTTTTCTTTCTTATTTTTTTTTTTTTTTTTAGTGCATTATTTTTTAAGTTAAAAAATATTATTGTTTTTTAAAAATATGTAATAAAATATTGTAAAAGGATAAGAATTAAGTCAGCCGACATTTCAAAATTTTTATTAATTTTTTATTGAAAAAATTTTAATAAAAAAATACCACTTGTAAAAAACTTGAAAAACTGTAAGTGAAATTTTTTAAAAATATTTTTTTGTTTTAATTTAATTATGAAAAAAAAAAATCAAAAAATTAAAAGCGTCGGTTAACTTAAGTATCATAAATTAAGTTAGCTGACATTTAAAAATTTTTAGAATTTTTTTTTATTGAAAAATTTATTACAAAAAAATTTTTTAAAAATGTCACTTGTAAAAAACTTGAAAAACTGTAAGTGAAATTTTTTAAAAATATTTTTGTTTTAATTTAATTATGAAAAAAAAAATCAAAAAATTAAAAGCGTCGGTTAACTTAAGTATCATAAATTAAGTTAGCAAACATTTAAAAATTTTTAGAATTTTTTTTTATTGAAAAATTTATTACAAAAAAATTTTTTAAAAATGTCACTTGTAAAAAACTTGAAAAACTGTAAGTGAAATTTTTTAAAAATATTTTTTTGTTTTAATTTAATTATTAAAAAAAAAAAAAAATTGAATAATTAAAAAACGTCGGCTAACTTTAGTATCATCTGGCTAACTTCAGTGTCATGTAAAATAAATAAATAAAAAATCCTTACAGTAAATAAACAATTACCTGTATCAACAACAACATGTCCAGGACTAGCATACGGATGTCCAGTTTGCTCATCATTTAAAATAATACTCGGAGCTCTGGATCTTCTTGGATGAAAAATAGTAGAAACTTCAGCGTTACTGCTATCCATAACTCAATTTAAAACTTTATTTAAATAAATGTTAAAAAGAAACAATAAAAGCCTTCTATCGATTTAGTTTATAAATAAATAAACAATGCAAAGACAGTAGGCTTATAATTACTTAAACATTTACTTTGTTTTTGCCACATAATAATAATTATTAATAAATTAAATTAGTAAGTCTTCTTATCAAGGTCCAAGGGCATAAACCTTTATTTATTTTTTGTACTCGATATTTGACCCACTTGAGTTGAATTACCCTCTAGCTTATCAGATTGCAATTAAAAGTGAAGCCCATAATTTCCAGAATTAAATGTTTATAATTCAATTATTAATTACTAATTAGTTGATTATTTATAAATTTACAGAGCGATTGGTCAAGCAGATTGGAGATGTCAAGCAAATCAAGCAGAATAATAAAAATAAATGTACGTGGATTTAAACTGACGATACTGTCACATGCTCGCGAGCTTTAAAAGCTCCAACGTGCCATTGATTACTGACGGGGAGGATTTTTAAGACCTGGGGATCTCTTGTCGGACAAACGCTTGCGCAACTCAATAGAAATATAGAGTATATATATTTAACAATACGATTATTATAATATAAGAGTTTGTTGTACATACTTTTATATTCTACATATACTTTTCTGTTTAGAGTTTGAGAGACGTGTCACGGATTTAATGCTACTTTATTTGCGGTTCTTAAATCTAAAATTGCACGCGATATTTATTAACAAACATTTATTTGCGTGCGCTATTTTAGATTTTATTCATGGATTTTATTTAATCGTTTGTTATTTACTGTTTAATATGCTTCTAATGATGATGACAGTTTAATGGGAAAATTATATTTTAGGGAGAGATTTTGCAAGGTCAATCTGTGCGTTAATTTTTACTTACTAGCGATGAGAAAAAAAATTATAGATTTTTTTTTATACTAATATTTTTGCTAATTAAATCCTGCCAAGGACTTGTTCAAATTTAAATTTAAATAAAGGATTTGTTAATTAAATTATTATTTTTTTTTTTTAATTTTATAAAGTATTTAATTCTTCGGAAATTTTCAGGCATCTGTCAATTTTATATGAAAATTAAGTAAGCCGACATCTAAAAATTTTTAGAAATTTTTTTTATTGAAAAAATTAATTCAATAAATTAAAAAAAAATTCTATTTGTAAAAAATTTGAAAAATAATATGTGATTAAAAAAAAATTTTTTTTTAATCAAAATTAAGTTAGCCAACATCTAAAAATTTTTAGAATTCTTTTTTATTGAAAAAATCATTACAGAAAAATAAAAAAAATTTTCAATTGTAAAAAATTTGAAAAACTACCCGTGTAAAAAAAAATTGTCCCAAAAATGTCCCAAGCGTGGGACATCCAAACGTGACACAATTTGGGACATCTCAAAAAAAAAATTGAAAAATTTTAAAATAGTGCGTTTAAGTAATTTTTCGTCGATTTTAGGTATTTTTTGAAGATTTTCAGAAGACTTCACAATTTTATGACAATTTTACTACAATTTTAAACGGTTTTTAAATGATTTTGAAGAAGATAATTTATTTTTGCACAGCTGTAGATTTGTCTAGAAATTAATGGATGAAACATTTATTGAACATTTTTGGGACATTTTTGGAACATTTTCGGGACAATTTTAGGACATTTTCGGAACATTTTTTAAGTATTTTTAGGACAATTTTGAACGTTTTTCAAATAATTAAAAAAAAACAATTTATTTTTGCACGCTTGTAGATTTGTCCTAAAATTAATAGATGAAAAATTTTAGGACATTTTAGGGACAACTTGAGGACATTTTGGGACAACTTTAGGACATTTTTGGGACAACTTTAGGACAATTTTAGGACATTTTCGGAACATTTTTTAATATTTTTAGGACAATTTTGAACGTTTTTCAAATAATTAAAACAATTTATTTTTGCATCGGTTGTAGATTTGTCCTAAAATTAATAGATGAAAAATTTTAGGACATTTTTGGGACAACTTGAGGACATTTTTGGGACAACTTTAGGACATTTTTGGGACAACTTTAGGACATTTTTGGGACAATTTTAGGACATTTTTGGGACAATTCTGTAATGTTTCTACAACAAACTTTGAACATTTTTAGAACTATTTCACGACACTTTTGACCGATTTCAAGAAAGATAATTTATTTTACAAATCTACAAGCGTGCAAAAATAAATTGTTTTTTTTTTTAATTATTCGAAAAACGTTCAAAATTGTCCTAAAAATATTAAAAAAATGTTCCGAAAATGTCCTAAAGTTGTCCCAAAAATGTCCTAAAATTGTCCCAAAAATGTCCTAAATTTGTCCCAAAAATGTCCTAAAATTTTTCATCTATTAATTTTAGTACAAATCTACAAGCGTGCAAAAATAAATTATCTTTCTAGTATGTAAACCTCTTATAACTTTTGAACGGTTGAACCGATTTCATCGCGGTTGGTGCCATTCGAAAGGGCTTTGCCAAACTTAGATTTCCTATTAATTTGAACCGATTCGGACCGATAGATTTTGAGAAATTTTGAGAAATCTTTAAAAAACTGAAAAAAAATTTTTTCTGAAGTGGTTTTTTTGGGATAACTTTTAAACGGCTCAACCGATCGATTCCAAAAACTAATCAGCTCTCAACCTTGAAAAACCACGTCGATCGCCGCCAATCCGGTCAAAATCGGTTGATTCGTTCAAGAGATATCGTGAACGAAAGAAAACCGAAAAAAGTGTTTTTTCAGAGTTACTCCGAAATTTCTAGTTTGACCAATTGAAACTTAGAAATTATTTATAAGGCTTAAAAAACTACGTAGAATGCCGCCAACCGCGTAAAAATCGGTTCATTCATTCAAAAGTTATTGCGGTATGAACATTCAAAAAATAGTGTTCTATGAAACTTCTATCAGACTTTTGAGCTCAAAGAGCTCAAAAGCATAGAAAAGGTATCTTTTTGAACTCGGAGAGCTTAAAACAACACACAGATTGTACTTTTGAGCTCGAAGAGCTCAAAAAAGCGGCCAGGTATTAACGGAATTAGCGGGAAGTTGCAGGGATGGCCTTTAGGGTCAACCGTTTTCTTAATTTTTTTTAGAATTGCTGCATTTCTTATAACTTTTAGACCTTAATTTCAAGTGTTTTTTCTTAAAAATATTTATATTCAAGTATTTTCTATTCATAAATAAAATTTTTCATCAATTTGGCGCGCAAATTTTTTTTTTTAATTTTTTCAATAAACGAACTTCTAAAAATTTTTAGATGTCGGCTAACTTTATTGTCATTTTTTGACTTTGATAATTAATATCTCTAGAAATAATGATCGTATATGAAATGCAAGGAGGGTTTTAGAAACTACACAATATTCTTTATAAGATACTGTGAACGGCTTTTGACGAAAAAATTTTTTTTGAATTGAAAACTTTGACTGAAAAAAAGACAAAAATTCGTATAATTAAGGATATTTGGATAACTTGGTATAACTTTAGATAAAATGGATAAACGAAGGATATCAATATGTGTCCCCTAAAATCTCTGAAAAATTAAAAGCGCTGCGATTTTTTTTTTCAGTGCCCCGAAGCTTCAAATTCTTTATTTTCGCAAAAATCACCATTGTAAGCAATTTTTCGATTTTCATTCTTTTTCTGAATGAAAAAAATTTTTTTTTCTTAAAAATCTTTATTTTTCCGTCAAAACGATTGATTTTTTAAGTAATTTGAAAAAAAAAATTTTTTTTTGAAAATTTTTTTTTTTCAAATGAAAAAAATTATGAATAAAAAAAAAAAAACGTTCAGAAAAATGTCAAATCTAAACGAGTACTTTTTTTTAATTTGAAAATTTTTGTTTTTTTTTTTTTTTTTAAATTACAAGATATTTCTTTAAAAAATAGCGTTTTTCGATGAATTTCAGGCTGAAAAATTGGAAAAGTGAAAAATAAAAAAAATACTCGTTTAGATTTCGGAAAATTATAAATAAAAATCAAAAAGTAATTAAATTTGTAAAAATTTTTAAATGAAAAATACTTAATCATAAAATTTAATTTCAAATTATAACTCGAATATTTATTATTTGATCTTTTGAAAAAATACTCGTTTAGAAAATTCAAAAATCTAGACGAGTATTTTGTCAAAACTAAAAAAAAATTTTTTTTTTTCAAATTACAGGTCTTTTTATTTTTAAAATGGCGAGTGTCGGCTAACTTAAGGGTCCGGTTTTTTTATATTAATTTAAAAAAATTGACATTTTTAAAAATTTATTTCTGATGAAGTAAAAAAAAAGTGATTGTTTAAAAAAAAAGTTTTTAAAAAATAAAAATCAGCTAATTGTGAAACTAAACAACTCGTGTTAAAAAAAGTGATTGAATTTTGAAAATGTCAGTAAAATAAAAAAAAAAAAAAAAACAGGAAGTAATTTTTTTGATGAAGTTGAAGAATAAAAATGTGTTAAAAAAAAAATTCAGTCATTTTTATGAATTTTTTTGAAAAGTGAAACTAAAAAATTAATAATACTGAAGCTAGCTGTCAACTGTTAATTTAAAAATTTTTTATAACAAATCAATTACAACAAAAAAATGCTTCTAAAAAGTTTCACTTGTAATTTTTATCAATTTTCACATGTGAAATTTTTATTGAATTTTTTTTGTAATAATTTAATTTCTAAAAAATTCTAAAAAAATGTTTAGTGTCTGTCAACTTCAGTGTCATAAAAATTCTGAATCAACTGACATTTTTTTTTGGTTTTTCTTATAAAAAAAAATAAAAATTAAGTTAGCTGACATTTAAAAAGTTTGAGAATTTTTTTTATTAAATAAATTGTTACAAAAAAATAAAAAAAAAAATTTCGTTTATAAAAAATTTTAAATGCACTTTTTAAAAAATATCATTTTGTTCCAATTTAATAAATTAAAAAATAAAAAATGTCGGCTAGCTTTAATTTTATCAAAAAAATCTTTTTAAAAAATTTCCATTTTTTTTATTAATATTTTTTCCTATAACAATTTAGTTGTCAGAAAAATCAAACGAATTGACATGAAAATTAATTTAAAATGGCGGGTGTCGGCTAACTTCAGGGTCATTTATAAAATTATTTTAATAAAAATTCACTTAACAAAAAAAAAATTATGATCAGCTGTTTATTTATTTTATAATAATAAATTACCTCAAACTATTTCCATCAATAAAACTTATCCAGTATCTTTTTGAAATGCAAATGGCTGGCAAATTCCAACAATTAATATTTTTAAATTTGCCGTTTAAAATATTTTAGTAGGTGGCGCTAGTAGTTCATTCTTCCCGCGAGTAAAAATTTTAATCAGTCATCTGTTAGTGCGCAATTAACCTCTCCGTGTAAAACATGTGTAAATATTAGCCTGAAATAGATTTTGTAAATAAATTCCATAAAAAATAAATTAAACTAAATAATAATTCTGTATTTAATAAAAAAATGAAGACCTTCAAGCTGATAGTCCACCAGAAAAACTTCAGCGGTGAAGATCTGATAATAAACCCCAAAGACTACCCAGGAATAAAAATAGGGGACGTGGTGGAGATTTACCACCAAGAAGATGAGTTCAGCCGACTGTTGCTGCAAGTCACATCCTTCAAAGAAGATCTCCAAGGTCGGGAGACAATCAGCGTTGAGAATAATATCGCTCAGATGTTTCAGCTACGCACTTATGCAGATGTTCACATGAACATCGTGAACCCGGATGACGTGGCCCTGGACTCCGTGGAGCTGACCTTCAAGGACCAGTACATGGGTCGCAGTGAAATGTGGAGGCTTAAAAACAGCCTGGTGAACACTTGTGTGTATATGAACAAGAAAATTGAGTTCTGCGGTGGAAGTATCAGGTGTCAAGTTTATGAAATGTGGTCCCAGGGTGACCGTGTTGCCTGCGGAGTCATCACCGATGACACCAAGGTAGGCTATGAAAATTTATTTAGCAGATATATGATCATTTTATGATACTAAAGATAGTCGACATTGTTAATTTTATAATAATAAATTTAGCCGACATTTTTGATTTTTTTATTTTGCTTAATTTATTAAATTGTAACTAAAAAATATTATGAAAATTAAGTTGGCCGACATTTAAAAATTTTTATAATATTTTTTTATTGAAAAAATTATTATAAAAAAATTTTCACTTGTAAAAAACTTCAAAAACTATAAGTGCAATTTTTTAAAAATATTTTTTAGTTATCCCGGGAAAAAATGAATTTGCCTAATCATATATATTTATATATGATTATATATTGAATATATAGAATTATATATGATTATATCTAAATTTTTATATAAAATATATGGGTCATTCCACCAAATAAGAACATTTTTACGGGGCGACCCTCGCGGATTATGTTTAAAATTTATGGAGGTGTTCTCTATAATAAGAAATAAATTCCCTACAAGTTTCAGCCCTTAACATGCAGCGGTTCTAGAGTTATGATTTTTTGAAATTTTTTATAACTTTTTTATTAATTTTTCTGAAGAAGGAAGCTTTTTTATTAAAATCCACGAAAAATCTTATCTTGTGGGAAAAATGCTCAGCTTTTGAATGAAAATATCCATTTTATTATAAACACATCAGAAGACCCTTTGAAATCCAATTAAAGTGGGAAAATTGATTTTTCTCGGTGTGCGGTGCAAGGTACATCCAATTTGACTTTTTTTTCTGAAAAATCAGAGTTTTTTACACAAAATATATGGTTTTCACGATGTGCATATTTTTTGTTCAATCGCAATTAAATTAAACGTAAAATCTTTATAATTAAAATACTTTTATTTTTGAACTTTTTTCAGATGTTGATACAGTTTTAATAAGAGCATATCCAATTTCATCATTTATCGGTAAAAGTGTGCAATGTCTGTGTACCCTTTACCGTTTTTGATCAAGAATATCGTACGTCTAACAAATTTTTTTTGTCTAAATAATCATCATTCGTTATGAAAGTAAAATCAACGCCTGTAAAATTCTTGATTGCCCAGGAATTCAAATCTTGTGGTGCCAGTATATGTTTTTTATTTTCCATTTGTAATGAAGCTCTAGCAGCATGTCGTTTTACTGGACCTACAAGCCCATCGCATGGTCCTTTGCCATGGGCAGTCGCAAAAAAATGCCACTCAACGATGATTCTAAAGTCAGCATAATATTAGCATAAATTAGTAAATGTTTTTTTATTTTTAAATTGCTGAGGTGCTCCATCTGAGAAGTAAAAAATCCTTTCAATAACAGTAAATTTTTCTCTTAAAAAAGAAATCAATTGTTCTTGAAATAAATAAATCAAAACTGTGTCATGTTTAAGGCAATCTGAGATACCAACTAAGCCTAAATGCTTAATAGTATCATTTTCGTTTTAGTAAACCACCATTTGAAGTATAGTAGCTTGGTCATTATTTCAATGATAGCCTTGAGCAGCTTCCTGCACAACAAACGCAATTTTCTACCAAGTTAAAAACTACCGCTAATTCACCACTCTTCAAATTTTATTTCGCATTAGGGAAAAACCGACTTTGCATTTTTACTATAAAGTCATGTTTTAAAAGTTTCTCAAGTTGCGTCGCTAAGGTATCAATAAAGTCATCGGAATCCGAAATAACGTTTACAATGGTACATCGATCGGTTGATGTCCACATTTTAAATTCGATTTCATTTCCATCAAATTCTTTAAACGATCGATGAAAGTAATTAATGATTTCTTCATTGTTTGGACATCTATAACAACTTCTGAAGAAGCACGATTCATTCCGTTGGATTATTACAAATCAATTTATTCAATAAATTTTTATAAATTGATTAAGTTTCCATAATCCAATCAGTATTTCTCGCAAATTTTGGAAAATTACATCCTAAATAAGAAAATGGAATCGTAGTTGTGAACGCTATCTGCATTGTATAAACTCAATTTTTTAACGAGCAGTTTGAAATTTTAAATATTTAACAGAAAATTATTTTACTATCCCGAATAATCGTATAACGCTTAGCCGATATAACATTTAATTTAATTGTGATTGAACAAAAAATATGCACATCGTGAAAACCATATATTTTGTGTAAAAAACTCTGATTTTCCAGAAAAAAAAGTCAAATTGGATGTACCTTGCACCGCACACCGAGAAAAATCAATTTTTCCACTTTAATTGGATTTCAAAGGGTCTTCTGATGTGTTTATGATAAAATGGATATTTTCATTCAAAAGCTGAGAATTTTTCCGATAAGATAAGATTTTTCGTGGATTTTAATAAAAAAGCTTTTCTCATCAGAAAAATTAATAAAAAAGTTAAAAAAAATTTTTTTTCAAAATTTCAAAAAATCATAACTCCAGAACCGCTGCATATTAAGGGCTGAAACTTGTAGGGAATTTATTTCTTATTATAGAGAACACCTCCATAAATTTTAAACATAATCCGCGAGGGTCGCCCCGTAAAAATGTTCTTATTTGGTAGAATGACCCATATATAATCATATTTAGACTAAAATATTGTATGTATATTTTATATAAGTCTCTATATGATCAGATCTGAGTTATCTAGGTCTATATACGATAATATATAATCTATATATAATTAGATCTGATTAGACCTGAGTTACCTAGGGCTATTTATGATTATATATAAATCTATATATGTTTAGATCTGATTAGACCTGAGTTATCTAGAGCTATATATGATTATATATAAATCTATATATGATTATATCTAATCAAATGTAAATTATAAATTTTCATTTATTAATATATAATAATATATAATTAGATGCAGCATCTTTCAATGATTATATTTAATAAATATTTTGTTGAGTGAATTTGTTTCACTTGCAATGTCATATGATATGAAGATTGCTTATAAACAAAAATCATCTTTATAAATTATTTTCATTAATTATATTACATTATAATAACGTTTATTGTAACATACCGAATTCTATCACAGCTCATAATTATCTTTTAAATTTTTAAATATTCTAAACGTTAATTTATTTAGTGATTTGAATTATTATCATTTGTTACAGTTATGTATCCTAGTTGTCGGGTTATAAAAAATGTCAAAAGAAAATTGCTATTTTTGCTTTTGATTTTAAATTGAGAGCTTTCATTTGAGTACCCACATGCATTTTTGATATATTTTTTAAATATACATATATATAATATATATTTTAAAGATATAAGCTCATCCTGATGTTCCACTCATCAAGAGCTTTCATTTGAGTACCCAATTAATAGTAAATAATAAATAAATAAACCATTCTATCACTATAAACAAAGTTGAGGATTATAAAATATAAGTATATACAACTACTATAATTCAAATTTTATCAATTAATTCAAAAATTTAAATATTATTAAACAATTTGTCACCAGCCGAAAAGAAAGTTTGCATGCCTAAAAATAAGAAAATCTCAATTTTTCAAAATTTATCGATCGCAATGATTTCAAATTTTGATCATATCCAAGTTTAACATATTAGAATCTAATTCTAAGAGCATGAAGCGTTTTTTCAATTTTTTCGATTTTTTAAGTCGAGTGGTTCAATTGCCCCGTGGTTCATTTGACCCCCTTCTCCCCTACAAGGTCATTTCTTAATTATTGACGTTTTTAAAGATATAAGCTCATCCCGATGTTACACTCATCAAGAGCTTTCATTTGAGTACCCACATGCATTTTTATATATTTTTCATATATACATATATATAATATATATAAGTATATGAAAAATTGATGTGGGTACTCAAATGAAAGGTCTCGTCGAATATAATGTCAGGGTGAGCTTATATTTTTAAAAATGTCTATAGTTCACAAGATAAAAAGTCATTTCTTAATTATGTATCTAGCGATAGAGTATTTTCGAATGCAGCCTAAATGCTTATCATAATAAATTGATTATCTGTGAGAATAATATAAAACCTTGAAAAGGCACAAATTCAAGTCAAGACCTTTGCAATGACACTAAATTTCACTAAAAAAACCATTTTATCAAATGAATATCCTGAAGACAAAATTTTTCTTATTCTCTTAATAATATAGATAATTTATAACATTAAATTTAGCTCATAATTTTTTAATTTTCTTAAAAAAACAAGGGTCTAAAAAATTATTTTAAAAAAATTGTATTTTTAATTTTTAAAATTTCTGTCACTTTTTTTTTCTAATTTTTTTTGCATTAATTTACTTGTTAAAAAAATTCTTAAAATTATCAAAAATCTGCTAAATTTATTTTCATAAACAAATTTAAAAAACAGTTAAATAACTGCAAACTTTAATGTTTAGGTAGTCTTCAGGTCCTCAACTTCCATGGTCTACCTCTTCATCCAGATGAGCTGTGAGATGTGGGACTTTGACATCCACGGAGACTTGTACTTTGAAAAAGCCGTCAACGGGTTTCTCGCGGACCTTCTCCAGAAGTGGAAGAAAAACGGCAGCAACCATGAAGTTACCATTGTTTTATTTTCCAGGACTTTTTACAACGCCAGCAATCTTGAAGAGTTTCCTAATCACATGCGCGAGTGTCTCCAACAGGACTACAGGGGCCGCTTTTATGAAGATTTTTATCGTGTTGCTGTTCAGAATGAACGCTTCGAGGACTGGGGCAATATTTTGGTACAATTGAGGAAATTGTTTACTGATTACAGGAAAATTGTACTAGAGTATCATCAAAAACCGGGGATTGCTATTCCTGAAGCGAGTAATTCCACAGCTGCTCAGGGAAATTTTTTAGAAGTTCTTAATATGTCACTTAATGGTAATTTTTTAATTATTTATTAATTTTTTATTTATTTTTTTATTATTTATTAATTATTTTTTATTATTTAATAATTTTTTATTTATTGGAAAAATTACTACAAAAAAATAAAAAAAAATTTCATATGTCAAAAATTTGAAAAATAATAAGTGTAAGTAATTAAAAAAAAATTTTATTGATTTTTAGATGTCTATTAACTTAATTTTCATCAATTTAATGACATTCAAATTAGCTGTCACAATATTTCAATTTTCTTTAAGAAACAAATTTTTTTTGCCATAATTTATTTGTTAATAAAATTATTAAATTTCTGCTAAATTAATTTTCATGTCAATTTTTTGGATTTTTCTGACAACTAAATTGTTAGGAAAAAATTTTAATAAAAAAATTCGACGGCTAGAAATTAAAATACAAGTGAAAATTTTTTAAAAATATTTTTTTTAATAACACTAAAGTTAGCCGAAATTTTTGATTTTTTAATTTATTAAATTGGAACAAAAAAATATTTTTTAAAAATTGTATTAATTTTTTTTTTTTTTATTTTTTTGTAATAGTTTATTAAAAAAAAAATTCTTTTTATTAATTTTATAAATTTTAATTTTTTTTTTATTTTCAGTTTTTGAGAAGCATTACTTGGACCGAAGTTTTGATCGCACTGGACAATTGTCTGTGGTAATAACTCCAGGCGTTGGGGTATTTGAAGTCGATCGTGAGTTAACGAATGTCACTAAACAGCGAATTATTGATAATGGTGTTGGAAGTGATTTAGTTTGCGTTGGAGAACAACCTTTACACGCCGTTCCACTCCTTAAAGTGTCTATTTTTTTTTTTTTTTTTAATTTTTTTATATGGCAAGCTTCGCCGTTTTTTTTTTTTTTTTTTTTTTTACAATACTGGAATTTAGACATTTGATCATTTTTTGAATTTTATATGACGAAAATTAAATTAGCCGACATCTGAAAATTTTTATAATTTATTTTATTGAAAAATTATTAAAAAAAAAAATTTCACATGTAGAAAATTTTAAAAATTATACGTGAAATTTTTAAAAAATATTTTTTTGATCGCTAATTTAATTAATAAAATAAAATCAAAAATTGTAAACCGTCGATTAATTTTAGCATCATTTTTTTATGACATAAATTTTGACTGAAAAAATTAGAAAAAAATTTTATCTGTTGAAATTATGAAAAACTATGAATTAAATTTTTTGAAAATAATTTTTTAGAAATAATTAATTTTTTTAAATAAAATTCAAATCGTCTGTTTATATTTCAGTAATTTTTTTTTAACATAAAAAATTGAAAAATTAAATTTTTTTATTAAATTTTTCAATTAGCCAAAAAAATTCAAACAAATTTTTTATTTCTTAAAAATCATGAAAAATTGAACAAAAAAGAATAAAATTAAAAAATTGTTTTATTTTAAAAAATTTATTAATTTTTATTTTCATACTCAAAATTTTGTAAATTTTTAATCAATTTTTTTAACATAAAAAATTGAAAAATTAAATTAATAAAATTTTTTAATTTGTAGATCAAAAAAATTCATATAAATTTTTTTTTCTAAAAAAAAATATATATATTAACTTACAAATTTTTTGAGTTTAAAAAAAATTTATAAATTATAATTTTCAAACTTTTTATTACAAAAAAAAGATCATTTTAATTTTTAGTTTTTTATGTTTAAAAAACAGCGGAGCTTATTGAAAAAATTACCTAAATCTAAAAACAAAACTTACTAATCACCAAAACCAATTTCAGTTTCATAATAAAGATACATCGACATTAAAAGCTCCAGACGACTACAGCATGCCTCACTGGATAAATCTAAGCTTTTACTCGACCAACAAAAAAATTCCGTACTCGAATTTTATACCTCGTATTAAGTTACCTCAGCGAAGGACCAAGCCTCCTGACAACGATAAATTATTAAGTAGGAATAATAAATTAATTCAAGAAGACCCACGTGAATGCTTACATAACATGCCCTATGATTATGACGCCTACGACGCGCAAGTTTTTCAATTGCCAACTCTACACGCTGCCAAGTATTTAAAAATTTTTATTAATTTTATTTCAATCAATCAACTATATTATAAATTATAATCAAAGGTATTAATTGAATTTATTTTATTTTCTTCAGAGGAGCAAGAACTAAAAAAACAAGTGTCGCGTGTATGGAGACTCATAACAATGCCCAAGCTCTAAAATTATTAAAGCGAAAAATGTCGGATCCAGATATTCATCATTTGACATCAGACGATTTGTCGCTTAGCGGAATTCGTAGTGCTGCTATCACGATCCCATGCCGAGCTGATGATTCCCATGAAAATTATAATGGTATTTTTTCTTATTTTTGACTTAATTTGTTTACTGATGATATTTTTAATGATATAAGCTCATCCTGATGTTACGCTCATCAAGAGCTTTCATTTGAGTACCCACAAGCATTTTTCATATATTTTATATATTTATATATATATATATCATATGTATGTATATTAAGGTGGCGCAAAAAAACCGACTACTTTTTTTTTTGAGTCTCGAGTGAAAAAATGTTAGTTTTTGATGTTTCAAAAGCCCTCACCAAAGGACAGCTTAAAAAAAAATTTTTAAGAGGTCACTCCAAATTTTTTAAAATTTCAAAAATCGTCAAAAATCGAATTTTTTTTTTTTTTATTTTTTTTTCTCGTTACGGTATAATTTTATAGACCAAAAAAAAATAAGTTTCTGAAAGTTTCAGTTCAAAATTTAAATTTTGAAAGGTCGCTCATAATTTTTTTTTTTTTTCATTAATTAGTCATATCGCCGACTTTAAGTGTTAGGAGTGGTACGTTGGGGTCTTTTTGGTTTGAAAAAATCTTAACCTACGCAGCAAGGTCAAATCTCAACCAAGCTGGCTTCTAAGACCAGCTTGGGATTCGAACCCACGCCTGGCAGTTGATTAAATAAAATTATTAAATTAAAAAAAAGTTATATTTTCTATGTTGTGCTTGATTTTTAGTTCGTCTCGTGATGTATTTTTATCGATTATTGTACTAAATAAAAAAAAATGCATGTAATTTTAATTTTAATAGTAAAAGGTTGCTCGAAAAAATCTAAACTAATGCACTAATAAATTGAAAAAAATTATGAGCGACCTTTCAAAATTCAAATTTTGAACTGAAACTTTCAGAAACTTTTTTTTTTTTAGTCTATAAAATTATACCATAACGAGAAAAAAAATTAAAAAAAAAAAAATTCGATTTTTGACAATTTTTGAAATTTTAAAAAATTTGGAGCGACATCTTAAAAATTTTTTTTTAAGCTGTCCTTTGGAGAGAGCTCTTAAAACATCAAAAACTAACATTTTTTCACTCGAGAATCAAAAAAAAAATAGTCGGTTTTTTTTGCGCCACCCTAATATACATATATATTAGGGTGATTCAAAAAAGCTTCTTAATTTTTTTTTTTAACTCTTACCCTCTCAAATGTTTCTATTTGATATAAAAAAAATCCTCACCAAACACGAGCACTATAGCTCAACTCTAAGGGGTCGCTTTTTTTATTTTAGTTTCCCATTTAATTAACATGGGAAAAATTCTTTTTTGTTGTAAGTTGAATTTACGTATAATTTACGCAATTTTTTTTACAAAAAACGCTTTTATATTCTTAAAGTAGAGTCTTTGAGCTTTACAAAACTCTAAGACAAAGTATGATTATCTCTACAAAAAGACTAGTTACAGCCATTTAAAAATGACTAAATTTCGAAATTTTAAGAAATAATTGGCAATTGGGTCATTCCATGTCAGATCGACAAATAGTTGGAATCGATCTCTTTCAATTTTTTTAGTTTTTCAATTTTGTTTTTGTAATATCTCGAACGATATTGTAGATATAGAAATGACCTTTTTTGGTTAGAAAGGGGACACTTAGGGTTATTGAAAAAAAAATATTTTTGAAAAAAATTTTCAAAAATGCCAAATTTGTCAAATTTTGAATTTTTGAAAATTGTTAAAAATTGAGAAGTTGAAAAATTAATAATCGTCAACTTAAATTCAACAAAACATTAACAAAAACTATTTTTCTGCCCTCCAGGCGGAAAGTGGCAACTTTCGGCCCGCTGCGCTAAACGAAATTGCCGCTTTCCGCCTTCGTCGAGCAAAAAAATAGTATACACTCCACGGGAAGTAAATAAGAAAGCCTCAGATCACATGTTTGTTTATTACATGTGATCTGAGACATTTCTTACTTTACTTCCCTAGGTGTGTAATATACTATTTCTCCTCGACGGAGGCGGAAAGCGGCATTTTCGTTTAGCGCAGCGGGAGGAAAATTGACGCTTTCCGCCCGGAGGGAAGAAAAAAATTTGTGCCGTTTGGTTATATTCAATAGGGCGATTGAAGAGGGAAATTTCTAATTATTTGAATGTTCTCTGTCATCGTGATTTTTTTTTTATTACTTAATTTTTATGTAATTTGTTTTTGATTAATTTATTTTCTATTTGTTTATATCAAACTTTGTATATGAGGCTGTTATTTGAGTATAACTTGTCTTGTGAAACTATCATTGACCATTTGGTATAAAAAATACAATTTTTTTTAATACGCCCTTTTACCTTTAAGTAGTACTTTTCTTAAAGGTGAAAGGGCGTATGTCTTGAGATACGCCCTTTCAGTTTTAAGATACCAACTTTTTTTTTTTTCACAGATTTTTACGTTTCAGACAATTTCGAGCCGAATGGCAAAAAAAAATTTTTTTATACGCCCTTTCAGCACAAATCCCTATTAACCCTTAGCTATAAGTCCTTTCACCTTTAAGCACGCGATATATATAAAATATATGAAAAAAATCGTGTGGGTACTCAAATGAAAGGTCTCGATGAGCGTAACATCAGGATGAGCTTATATCTTGAAAAATGTCAATAACTAAAAAAATTATGTTGTATGACGTTATTATTATAATTCAAATACGCCAGAGACAAAATATTCCTTATTCTCTTAATTATATACATTAGTACTTTTTATTAGAAATTAGTTCTTGATCTTGCCGCTAGGTGGCTACGCCTTCTCGCTATCAGAAAAATCTTTCCAGGGGGTATATACAAAGATAAAATTTTCTTCTATTATTAAAATGAATTTTATTCGTAAAAAATTCTTAAAATCATTTTTATTGAAGGTTTCAGTTTATAAAAAATTAGAGAGGCACAAATTCTAGTCTCAAATTTGCCAATTATACTAAATTTAATTGAAAAAATTAATTTTATAATTTAAATATGTCGGAAAAAACTTTTTCTTATTCTCTTAATTATTTAGATTAGTTGGTACTTTTTATTAAAAATTAGTTTTTGGTTTTGCCACTAGATGGCTGCGCCTTCTCGCTATCAGAAAAGTTTTTCTAGGGGTACATATAAAGATAAAATTTTCTTCTATTATTAAAATGAATTTTATTTGTAAAAAATTCTTGATATTATTCTTATTAAGGTTTCAGTATATAAAAAATTAAAAAGGCACAAATTTAGGTCAAAAATTTTTCAATCATATTGAATTTAATTTAAAAAATTAATTTTATAATTTAAAGACTTTGGAGAAAAATTTTTCCTCAGTCTCTTAATTGCATAGATAATTTATGATACTTTTTTCTTTTCAGCTGTTAAAACACCAGTAAAAAGTGACACTGATGAACCGTCACCAACAACATTTCGACCCGTGGTTAGAAGTGCGGGCAGCCCTGCAGCGAATTCCTCAGTCCAGCCGTCAATCTTGCACCGACCAGGTCGAGCGCTAATAAATCCCTTTGATCCCTCCCACGTGACTATAAAATTGACCAGCAACCGGCGAAGATGGACCCACATCTTCCCCAAGGGTCCTACCGGTGTCCTTATTCAGCAGCATCATTATCAAGCTGTGCCAGCTCAAACTAAAA
This sequence comes from Cotesia glomerata, assembly GCF_020080835.1. Classification (NCBI taxonomy): domain Eukaryota; kingdom Metazoa; phylum Arthropoda; class Insecta; order Hymenoptera; family Braconidae; genus Cotesia; species Cotesia glomerata. The sequence continues at coordinate 20,355,531 of NC_058165.1, read as the reverse complement.
ATGACAAGTCTGTTGATGTCATTTCGGCCAGTGCGTCACCGATTGAGTATCATCTTTCGCGCTCAGCTTCGCAAATTGGTTTTCAAGATCGTAAGTTATTTTTTTTTTTAATGGTGGAATTTATTCAGTTACACTGATAGAAGGATTTGTTGATATTTAATTATCTTTATTAATTAATTAATAAATATTTATTATTAGGTGTTGGAATTAATTCGTATTAAAAAAACGCTACGAATTAATTCAAACTTCTAATAGTATTTGATAAATTATTTATTAAATACAATTTATTATCTGAGAGTAAATATTTTTCTTACAGGTAATAAATATTTGCTGATTAATAATAAATTCTTTTTTAACTATTAAAAAATTTTTATTTAATAAATTAATTAAAAAAATTGATAAATGAATAGCTAGAAACTTTATTTTTTAGTATTAAACTAACAATCTGGCAGTCACTACGTGACTGCCGTGACTCGTGACTTGTGAGTACTTGAAATTTTGCTTTATTTATTAATGAATTCTGTTAAATTGCACTGTACTTTCTTAAATATTGACATTTTTAAAGATATAAGCTCATCCTGATGTTACACTCATCAAGCACTTTCATTTGAGTACCCACATGCATTTTTGATATATAAATATATATAATATATATAAATATATGAAAAATTGATGTGGGTACTAAAATAAAAGGTCTTGATGAGTGTAACATCAGGATGAGTTTATATCTTTAAAAATGTCGGTAGTTGACAAAAAACAAGGACGTTTCTTAATTATTGATATTTTTAAAGATGTAAGCTCATCCTGATGTTACACTTATCAAGAGCTTCCATTTGAATACCCACATGCATTTTTGATATATTTTCCCTGTATACATATATATAAATATATAAAATATATGAAAAACTCGTGAGGGTACTCAAATGAAAGGTCTCGATGAATGTAACATCGGGATGAGCTTATATCTTTAAAAATGTCAGTAGTTGAAAAAATACGAGGTAATTTCTTAATTATTGATATTTTTAAAGATATAAGCTCATCCTGATGTTACACTCATCAAGCACTTCCATTTGAGTACCCACATGCATTTTTGATATATTTTTCATATATACATATATATATATATATATATATATATATATATATATATATATATATATATATATATAGTATATATGTATTTATAATATACATAAATATATAAAATATATGAAAACTGATGAGAGTACTCAAATGAAAAGTCTCGATGAATATGACATCGGGATGAGCTTATATCTCTAAAAATGTCAGTAGTTGAAAAATACAAAGTCATTTCTTAATTATTGATATTTTTAAAAATATAACCTCACCTCGATGTTACACTCATCAAGCACTTTCATTTGAGTACCCACATGCATTTTTGATATATTTTTCATATATACATATATATATATATATATATATATATATATATATATATATATATATATATATATATATATATATGTATGTATTTATAATATACATAAATAAATAAAATATATGAAAAACTGATGAGGGTACTCAAATGAAAAGTCTCGATGAATATAAAATCGGGATGAGCTTATATCTTTAAAAATGTCAATGGTTGAAAAAATACAAGGTCATTTCTTAATTCCTGATATTTTTAAAGATATAAGCTCATCCCGATGTTACGCTCCTCAAGAGCTTTCATTTGAGTACCCACATGCATTTTTCATATATTTTTCATATATACATATATATATAAATATATGAAAAATTGATGTAGGTGCTCAAATGAAAGGTTTCGATGAGTGTAATGTCGTAGTGAGCTTATATCTTTAAAAATGTCAATATTTCACAAGATACAAGGTAATTTCTTAAATATTGACCGTTTTAAAGATATAAGCTCATTCCGATGTTACACTCATCAAGAGCTTTCATTTGAGTACCCACATGCATTTTTGATATATTTTTTATATATACATATATCTAATATTTATAAATATATGAAATATATGAAAAATTGATGTGGGTACTCAAATGAAAGGTCTCGATGAGCTTAACATCAGGATGAGCTTATATCTTTAAAAATGTCAATATTTCACACGATACAAGGTCATTTCTCAATTTATTTCTAAATTAATAAATCATTTATCAAATAAAATTTTTTAGTTAAAAAATAAGTTTTTATATTTAACAAATAAATAAATTTGTTAATATTTAAAAAAATCTTCTATCAGTGTACAAAAATAATTTATCTATTTATTTTATACGTAAGTGTTGTCTATAAAAAATAAGTTAAAAATAAAAAACGCGATACATACCAGCGTCACCAAGTTTTCTAACAGATACAAGTACCCGAGGAAAATTACTGCGAGGGAATCATGCGAGTGTGTGTGGAGATGTTAGAAACCATTATGGTCTACCGAATAATAAAAGTTTGACATTATTGTGGGGTGCGACTGGTGAACAAGAATGGACACCAGCTCTCACAACAGGTTGGCTCAATGTTGTTTAAATTTGTTTTATTTATTGAATCAATCAATCACCATTTAACGACATTCAGCCGCAATCTACCCAACAATTTTTGACCAAGTCCAGCATTTTTTATTATTCTTAATATCAATAATATTAATAATAGTAAAAACCATAAACTCATCAGCATGATCACCGACCATCGATCATTATGGTTTGCGAAATTTAACATGATGGTCACTAAAATGTTTTTTTTTTTTTTTTTTTAAATTGCTATTATTTTTTTTTAATAAATAAAATTTTTCATTTTTTTTTAATTTAAGGAGTATTCTTGTCCAGAAGCTTGAATTTAAGGTAATTTTCGAAGTGCCGTAAAAAAAAGCAATCAATATTTTTACCATTCATTTTTTTATAAGATATTTATGGATATTTTAAGAATATAGAAAAAAAAATAAAAAAATTCAATATTAATAATAATAACAATGTCAGTGATAAAATATTTATTTTTACCAAAATTGCTCTTAAAATTTATGTTCATGGTTTTTTGAACAAGTTTTAACAAATAAAAAATTTTTTATTGCTTAAAAAAAAGTTTAGAATTAGAAAAATTATAAAAACTAGCAACCTTGCAGTCACTATGTGACTGCCGTGACTTGTGAACTATAAATAAATAAAATTTCGCTATTTTAAGAGCCGGTCCCTATGATTGCAGCTTTTCATTTCTCTTCTAAACAAAGAAGTTTTTCGAAAAAAACGCTCTGCTACGTAATAGATTTTTTAATTATCTATTTTATATCAGAGCTTTTTTTTCGAAATTCTTTTTTGTTTAAGAGAAAAACATAAAACTCCAATTAGCTTTATCATCACGATTGCAACAAGGATAGTACCGTTTCTCACCATGAGTGCGACGCGAGAAAAAGATAGGACCGTTAAACAATTTATTTTGTTAAATTGCACTGTACTTTCTTAACTAGTGACACTTTTAAAGATATAAGCTCATTTCGATGTTAGACTCATTCAGAGCTTTTATTTGAGTACCCACATGTATTTATATATATATATATATATATATATATATATATATATATATATATATATATATATATATATATATATATATATATATATATATATATATAATTCTTTTTTAACCCGTTCCTGCCTTTACGGTCATTTTTTTCTGCTAGTATAAATCTAATTCAAGTGGATGGTAATATTCCATCTTCACTAACAATTTGGGACAGATCGTCCCTGGAGAGTTAGGTCGATGGGTAACCATCGAACTTGAACACTAGTTAGCTGGTGAATGCTAGTATCTGTTCAACTCAATTTTTAAGTATTAACGATGGAAAGCCACTGAGAATGAAGAGCAACTTTTGAAAAAGTCCATGAAAAATTAACCAAGCCAGGAATCGAACCTATGGAGAACCTTTATATAGGAATCGAACCATTCCTATATATATATATATATATATAAAAATATGAAAAATTGATGTGGGTACTCAAATGAAAGGTCTTGGTGAGTGTAACATCGGGATGAGTTTATATCTTAAAAAATGTCAATAATTTACAAGACACAAGGTAATTTCTTAATTATTGACATTTTTCAAGATATAAGCTCATCCCGATGTTGCATTAATCATGAGCTTTTATTTGAGTACCCACATGCATTTTTGATATATTTTTCATATATACATATATATAATATATATATAAATATATGAAAAATTGATGTGGGTACTCAAATTAAAGGTCTTGGTGAGTGTAACATCGGGATGAGTTTATATCTTAAAAAATGTCAATAATTTACAAGACACAAGGTAATTTCTTAATTATTGACATTTTTCAAGATATAAGCTCATCCCGATGTTGCATTAATCATGAGCTTTTATTTGAGTACCCACATGCATTTTTGATATATTTTTCATATATACATATATATAATATATATATAAATATATGAAAAATTGATGTGGGTACTCAAATTAAAGGTCTTGGTGAGTGTAACATCGGGATGAGTTTATATTTTTAAAGATGTCAATAATTCACAAGACACAAGGTTATTTCTTAATTATTGAAATTTTTTAAGATATAATCCCGATGTTACACTCATCAAGAGCTTTCATTTGCGTACCTACATGTATTTTTGATATATTTTTCATATATACATATGTATAATATAATATATATAAATATATGAAAAATTGATGTGGGAACTCAAATGAAAGGTATTTATAAGTGTAACATCAGGACGAGTTTATATCTTCAAAAATGTCAATAGTTCTCAAGATACTAGGTCATTTCTCATTTATATATCTCGAGATAGAGCATTTTTAATTTATTTATTATTATATTTTTTACCAGATGTACAGTCTGTTTTACAAACTTTGTTACATTTTTGTTTATATAGACAATCTCATATACTTATCAAGAACTCAATAAGGGATGATAGTTTGTTTATAATCTAACATTTTACATTTAACATTTTTCTTAGGAAGTATAAAATCATCACAGTCTTCTTTGTCACCTAGATTGCACTGCTTACTACACTCGTTTAAATGTTATTTCTTTCAGCTACCAACTGGTTTTCTTTCGTGTTGATTTTTTTAAAGAGGGCACAGATAGCACTTACTGGTGGGCCTGTAAGGAGTGTTCTCCAAAGTGCATCTAGATCCGCATCATACTTTCCGTCTGTTAATGTTTGAATCTCGGACTGGATTTTTTTAGAGCATAAATTTAGAGCTTGCCTGCAGGAAATGAGATGATTCAAGGTTTCAGGTTCGCTTTCGCAGGCTCTGCAGTACTGGCTCTTATAACCTTTTTTGTTGCTCTTTCCAAAATTTCCGCATCTTATCTTTGTCTAGATTTCTTTCATCCAGCCTTCAATTGTTTTGTCATGCCAGTAGGACAACTGTATCACATGTTCTCACAAATTTGAAAATCGGGCTGAATGTAGATTCCATGATTTTCTTGTGATTTTCTTTGGCTGTTTTATCTTTATATATTTTCAGTCCCGTCTCCAATCTTTCGACTATAGCTTCTTGGTCTGCATTATTCCAGACCATCGTTGGGATATCCTGGCATTCCATGTCTGTGAAGGCTTCCATCATTTTAGTTCCCCATGCTGACGGATTTTTGTTGAGGATTGCTCGGCATTCTTCGCGTAGGCATATCTTGGGCCATCCTTTCGCGTCCATCTTCATAATATCAACCAGGTATCTCGCAGCTCTTTTTCTAGTGTTATATAGATAACTTTCCACATCGGCTTCTGTGCTCCACAAGTATTCTGGTGTGTTTTTAGCAACTCCCAGAGCTTATTTGTGAGCTTTAGCATAAAGTCTCCTGTATATATCATTAGGGGCCCACCCCCAGATCTCCACGCCATACATAGCACCTGCATTCGACAGTGAGTTATAGAGATAGAGGCGCTCTTTTAGTGTTGAACGTTTAGATCTCTTGATTATACCCCAGGTTGTGTTTAAGGCTTGTTGGGTTTTGCCTGTTAGCCACCTGGTATGTTTCCTGAAGCTTCCGCCACAGGTAAACCAATACCCTAGGTATTTGAACTCACTTACTGTCTCCAGTACACAGCCTCCATAGGTCCACTTCATGGTCTCATTATCTCGGCGCCTTTTCTTAACTATCATCACAACTGTTTTTTTCCTATTTACTACCAGGTCGTTCTTTAAAGTGTATGTTTCTAATGTGTTTAACATTTTTTGGAGACCCTCTGGTGTATCAGCAACTATCGCCATATAATCTGCGTATTTGATCACATGAAACCTTTGCTTCCCCATGGTGGTGCCGCCGATATTGTGCTTACTCCAGATGTCGTCGACGTCATCGGTGTATATATTGTAAAGAATGGCGCTAAGAGCACATCCTTGTCTCACCCCACTTGTAGATTCAAACTTCTCTGTAAGCTTTGTACCCACTCGTACCTTAGAGTATTTTTAAACTTTATTAATAAAAAAAAAATTAGGAAAACGGTTGACCCTGAAGGCCATCCCTGCAACTTCCCGCTAATTCCATACTTAGGCGCTTAAAATTGCACCAATGACGTTTTTGAGCTCTTCGAGCTCAAAAATACAATTTATGGGTTATTTTGAGCTCTCCGAGCTCAAAGAGATTGCTTTTCTATGCTTTAAAGCACTTCGAGCTCAAAAGTCTGATAGAGATTTGATAAGACACTATTTCTTGAATTTTTAAACCGCAATAACTTTTGAATGAATTAACCGATTTTTACGCGGTTAGAAGCATTCGACGCAGTTTTTCAAGCCTCACAAAGAATCTTAAATTTTGAATTGATCGCGCTAGATATTTTGGAGTTATTCCGAAAAAACACTTTTTTCGGTTTTCTTTCGTTCACGATATCTCTCGAACGAATCAACCGATTTTGACCGGACTGGTGGCGATCGACGTGGTTTTTTGAGGTTAAGAGCTGATTAGTTTTTGGAATTGAACCTTTAAGCCGTTTAAAAGTTATTCCAAAAAAACCACATTTGAAAAAAATTTTTTTTTCAGTTTTTTGAAGATTTCTCAAAATCTATTGATCTGAATCGGTCCAAATAGTTTTCAAAATCTAAGTTTGGTCAAGTCCTTTCGAATGGCACCAACCGCGATGAAATCGGTCAAGCCGTTCAAAAGTTATAAGCGGTTCACATACTTTCACACACACACACACACACACACACACACACACACACACACACACACACACACACACACACACATACATACAGACACCGTGACAACCTCGCGGGGATAGTCAGGGAAGCTTCCTGTGACCTTCAAACGTCGAGATCTGATGAAAACTCGATTTTTGCAAAACGGGGTGAAAACAATAACTTCCCGATTTTTGAAAATCTTCGATTTTCTTAGCGGGAAGTTAAAAATTTTGAACAATTATATAAATTACATTTTTGGTTTGGGCTGAAAATTGCGTCAGCAAAGCCATTTCTCTGAAAATAACTTGAATTTTCTAAAATCCTCAAGATATATTCTTAAAGAGACAAACTTTGAAAATATGAAAAAAAAAAAAATCAAGTTTCTATACTAGAATGCCCCCTCAAATTAATAAATCTTATGGCCATCATGTTCAATATAAAATAAAAAGTTTATTTTCTATAAAATAGACAAAAATTAAAATGTGTTTTCTTTTAACAGTTTTTCTTTATAAGAATGATAGAAATGTTTTCAGCATTGCTAATAATTGAATTAATTTATTTTCATGCTATCATTCGTGTTGGGAACGCAACGCTGGGCATATAAATTTATAAATAAATAATAATAAATTATTTCGGATGTGTACGACAGCGATAATAGGTTAGCTATCACAAAATAAAAAATTAATTAATTAATTAAAATTGTAAATTATAGTTTTACGCTTTTTCTTTCTTAGTTTTATTATTTTATTTCAATCAAAAAAAACAAGTAACGTACACTGTTAATTTTTTAAAATTATTTAGACGCTTGCACGCTCGCTTTTGTAGTCGCTTCACCAAAGCTTATTTTTATTTATTTTTTTCACTCCATTAATTCTTTTCTTCTCCATTAATTTTCCGAGCACTTTCATCACGCATTTTATTAATCATCGGTGGTGTTTTTTTTATTTTTTATTTTTCAGCTTGTGTAGAATTAATTATTGCATTGGAAATAGCTTGGGAAATTTTTGCATTAAATTATTTAAAAAAAAAAAAAAATAAATTAATGCAAATTTGGTAGCGTAGAAAAAAAAATTAATTGTTAATTAGTAATTAATTTAATAAATAATTTTTTAAATAAAAATAGGGGTTGATTGGAAGTCTCTGACAATACCAGCGTGTCTGCCGATCACTACTGATTACTTTCCCGACAAGCGGAGCTTGCAAAATGATTACGTGGTCTCGGATTATAATTTGCTGCCTGATGATGTCAACGCTGATTTTGCGCAACAGCGGGCAATTTATAAAAAACCATTGACTACTGCTGAAGTTTTTAAAGAACTTGTTTCTCAGCGGTTAGCTCAGGTAATAATATTGGTATCAGGACTCTTGATACTTCGACAAAATATCCCCGACAAAATATCCTGGAGACAATATCTTCAAAATAAATATCCCCGAGACTAAATATCACTTCGATAAAATATTTGAATATATAATATTAATCTTTTTAAGATTAATAATGTCAAATAAACAAATACAAAATCCATGATTAAAGGGTACAACACGGTAACAATTTTTGTCTGGGGTTAGGGGTCATCCATAAATCCGAACAAAAACAGTTTCACTGTAAAAAAATCGCGCCAAGTCCACGTTCATAAGACTATTAAGAAAAAAAAATTTGTTTTTTTCTTTACAAAAATATATAAAATAAAAAAATTAAAAAATCCAAGTAACCGATATGATTGTTTATGATTTTCGGAAATTAAAAAAAATTTTGTTATAAATTTAAAAATTAAGAAAAAAATTTTGGAACGTACTTGGTGTGCGTCATTGTGTATTTCAATTTTTTCAAATTTTGCAACCGCGCACACTAAATACGTTCTAAACTTTTTTTTTAATTTTTAAATTTGTAACAAAATTTTTTTTAATTTCCGAAAATCATATACAATCATATCGGTTACTTGGATTTTTTAATTTTTTTATTTTATATATTTTTGTAAAGAAAAAAACAAATTTTTTTTTCTTAATAGTCTTATGAACGTGGACTTGGCGCGATTTTTTTACAGTGAAACTGTTTTTGTTCGGATTTTAGTATTTTTTGTAATTATAATAAAAATTTACAATTGGTACCAACTTAATTAAATCTCGCGTTGGTTGCATTTTTTATAGCAAACTATCCCCTTGAAACTACAGTTTATGGAAAAATAATTCCAGCGCACCCTGGCGGGTGTAGATGCAAGCTGTGAAATATCTATTTTTAACTGTAGTTTCCCATCTAATGAAGGATTAATATGCATTCTCGAATTATTTAGTCTGTGGCAGATCACTTTGCCCATCGAAAAAAAAGTCAGGATCGAAATTTTTGCGTTGCTATAGTTTATGCTGATTAAATTTAATAATCCACAGATTCGGTAGAATCTGGCGCCAAGTTCCGTTCAAATCCGTTGTAAACGGAGCGCCAGACTACCGACTGTGTTTACTGTAAGCAGAACGATTTTTTGAGATTTTTTTGAAATTTTATTTAATTCTACGGTACTTTTTTTATCCAATTTGTTTATCATAACAGTAATTCATAATTTACTTCACCGTATTAATTAATTATATTCACTTATAACAATTTATTTACTTGAAATTATTAAATTTTATCAGCACATACTATAGCTCGCTCACAAATTTCGATCCTGACTTTTTTTTTATGGAGAAAGGTCAGCGCCACAGACTAGATAAAATAAAAATGTGTAGTAATCCTCCTGTAGATAAGCAACTACAGTTAAAAAAAGTAATTCACTGCTTACATTTACGGCCGCCAGAGTGCACTGGAATTACATCTACATAAACTGTAGCTTCAAGGGGATAGTTTGCAGTAAAAAATGCAGTCAACACGAGATTTAAGTTGGTACCGATTGTAAATTTTCATTATAATTACAAAAATAAATCAGGCTAAAACAGTTTCACTGTAAAGTCGCGCCAAGTCCTCGTTCATAAGACTATTAGGAAAAAATTTTTTTTTCTTAAAGATACAAAATAAAAAAATAAAAATCCAAGTAACCGATATGATTGTTTTGATTTTCGGAAATTAAAAAATTTTATTGTAAATTTAAAAAAAAAATTTTAGAACGTACTTGGTGTGAGTCATTGTCTATTTCAATTTTTTTAAAGTCCTAGTGAATAGATTTTACGAATTTCATTAAAAGTAAAATATTTTGCAACCACGCACACTAAATACGTTCTAAAATTTTTTTTTTAATTTTTAAATTTACAATAAAATTTTTTTAATTTCGAAAATCAAAACAATCATATCGGTTACTTGATTTTTAATTTTTATTTTGTATCTTTTTTTAAAGAAAAAAAAAAATTTTTTTTTCCTAATAGTCTTATGAACGTGGACTTGGCGCGACTTTTTTACAGTGAAACTGTTTTTGTTCGGATTTCAAGTAGATTAATTGTTATAAGTGAATATAATTAATTAATAACAGTCAAATAAAGTATGAATTACTGTTATAATATACAATTTAGGAAAAAAAAGTACCGTAGAATTAAATAAAATTTTGCAACCTCAAAATACCGTTCTGCTTACAGTAAACACAGTCGGTAGTCTGGCGCTCCGTTTACAGCAGATTCGAACGGAACTTGGCGCCAGATTCTACCGAATCTGTGGATTACGTCACACCTTAAGGGGGGGGGGGTATCAGCAGAATGTGACATTATATGACAAGGGGCAGGGGGGGGTCAAAAGCTTTGTGACGTCACATGTTAAAATTCGAATTATTCAAACGTGAAACTTACAGTGCGCGTCATTGATTCGTACCGGTTGAAAATTTCATGGTAAAATTGAAAAATCAAAATTTCGACATCCGTAAATAACAAAATCAATAAAAGGAAAATCTTTATAAGCATCAATTTAAACAAAATTGAAAAAATAATTCACTTTAAAAAATACACGGTGAGAAATTTCCATTATTTTTTATTCTGCATGGATTTTAGATATTACAATGGTGCATATTACTAGTGAACCTTATTGACTCAGAATAAAATTTTACAATGGCCCATAGTAATTTCCGAAACAAATGAAATCAGACATAGTAAATGGTAAAAATTGAAATGTACCATAGTAAAATGAAATATGCAATAATTTAAATTTCCGAATGTACTATAGCAAAAAAAATAAGAAAACGTTTGTAAAAAATAAAAAATTTTAGAGTAAAAAATATTTTTAGCAATCAAAAAAAAATATCAAACCAAACAAGATTTTTTTTGTTTGCAATAATTTTTTAAAATATAGTTTTTTTTATTTTTTTTTTCATTTTTAACAATGAACGTAGGATTTATTTTGGCAGTTAATTTTATTATGAATAATTATAAACACAATATATAACTTTTAAATAATTTTTTATTATTATTAGAAGTGTCGGTTGCAGGTTAACCATCAAATGTTTGTTTTCATTTTAATTTTTCACGGTAAATTATTAAATATATTTTTTTTTTAGAATATTTTATTAGGGGATATTTATTTTTTCCGGGATATTTTGTGGAGGTATCAAGAATCATAGAACCATAATATTTACTTATTTTCAATTTTTAATTGCACGACTCACGATGCGAAGCATCAGAGAGTACTTTACGATCGAAAAATTTTTTTCGCCTCATTTCGACAACTAAGGTAAAAGCCCCAATATATGATCATATACTGGTACATGATCATATATTGGGGCTTTTGCCTTATTTTTATTATTATAGTCTTGTTAGTTCACGAAATCAAGATATTTTGCATACTATTGTTAAGAGAATTTGATGGAGATTAATTTAAACTTTTTCAAAAATTGATTTAGTGCAATAGAAACGGAAAAAAACATCAAAATAGGTCAAAAAATTTTCCTGCCCGTCATGTATGAAACTTCGGAAACACTTTAACTTGCAAAAAAATGCATTAATTCAGTAAAATTTTTTTAAAAAAAATTCTTTGGAAAAATTGTAGGTCACCGAATGCGAATGGCTACACGGAGAGAATTTAATGGTAAATACAACTATCCGAGTATTGTAAAAACAGGCTTCTTAGTATGAATGATTGCAAGAACTATCCAAATTGTTAACTGAACCATCCAGATAGTTACATTTACCATCTGGATAATAATTATTACCATCTGGCTGGTAACTTAAAGATGGTAAACTTAATCATAATATATTTTAACCGCTAAAATCATGTTGATTGTAAATTCTACAATCATGATGGTAATTATTACCATCGCAGCTAGTAATATGATTAGTCACTATGTGACTACCGTGACTTGTAAATTATAAATAAACAAAAATTTCGCTTTATTAAATAATGACTTTTGTTAAATTGCACTGTACTTTCTTAAATATTGACATTTTTAAAGATATAAGCATATATTTTATATATTTATATATAATATATATAAATATATAAAATCTATGAAAAATTGATGTGGGTACTCAAATGAAAGGTCTCGACGAGTGTAATGTCTGGGTGAATTTATATCTTTCAAAATGTCAATAGTTTACAAAATACAAGATCATTACTAAATTATTGATATTTTTAAAGATGTAAGCTCATCCTGATGTCACACTCATCAAGAGCTTTCATTTGAGTACCCACATGCATTTTTGATATATTTTTTATGTATACATATATATAATATATATAAATATATGAAATATATGAAAAATTGATGTGGGTACTCAAATGAAAGGTCTCGATGAGTGTAATGTCTGGGTGAATTTATATCTTTAAAAATGTCAATAGTTTACAAAATACAAGATCATTACTAAATTATTGACATTTTTTAATATGTAAGCTCATCCTGATATCACACTTACCAAGAGCTTTCATTTGAGTACCCACATGCATTTTGATATATTTTTAATGTATACATATATATAATATATATATAAATATATAAAAGATATGAAAAATTGATGTGGGTACTCAAATGAAAGGTCTCGACGAGTGTAATGTCTGGGTGAATTTATATCTTTCAAAATGTCAATAGTTTACAAAATACAAGATCATTACTAAATTATTGATATTTTTAAAGATGTTAGCTCATCCTGATGTCACACTCACCAAGAGCTTTCATTTGAGTACCCACATGCATTTTGATATATTTTTGATATATACATATATATAATATATATAAATATATGTAATATATGAAAAATTGATGTGGGTACTCAAATAAAAGGTCTCGATGAGTGTAATGTCGGAGTGAGCTTATATCTTTAAAAATATCAATAGTTTACAAAATACAAGATCATTACTAAATTATTGATATTTTTAAAGATGTAAGCTCATCCTGATGCCACACTCATCAAGAGCTTTCATTTGAGTACACACATGCATTTTTGATATATTTTTGATATATACATATATATAATATATATGAAATACATGAAAAATTGATGTGGGTACTCAAATAAAAGGTCTCGATGAGTGTAATGTCGGAGTGAGCTTATATCTTTAAAAATGTCAATAGTTGACAAGATACCAATGTCAGTTCTTAATTATTGACATTTTTTAATATATAAGCTTATCCTGATGTCACACTCATCAAGAGCTTTCATTTGAGTACCCACATGCATTTTGATATATTTTTCATTTATACATATATATAATATGTATATATAAATATATAAAAGATGTGAAAAATTGATGTGGGTACTCAAATGAAAGGTCTCGATGAGTGTAATGTCTGGATGAGCTTATATCTTTAAAAATGTCAATAGTTAATAAGATAAAAGGTCATTTCTTAATTATGTGTCTAGAAATGGAGCACTTTCGAATGCAGCCTAAATACTCATCATGATAAATTGACTATCGATGAGAATGATATGAAACCTTGAAAAGGCGAAAATTCAAGTCAAAACTTTTGCAATGACCCTAAATTTCACAAAAAAAAACCGATTTTATCATATGACTATCCTGGAGACAAAATTTTTGTTATTCTCTTAATAATATAGATATACTTTTTTCAATACTCACTCTTATGTCAAACATTAGGATGTTATTATATTCTGACTCTAAAATCGAAAAAATTTAGTTTTTTATACTTCCTGTTTATTTTTTTTATGATTGCAATCATGATGATTTTAACTATCTCCGATGATAAAAGTTACCATCTAGATGATAAACCGTATCATCATAATTGTGGGAATTAATATATACTGATTGTACTCATTACAATCGCCGGATAGTTGCATTTATCATCTTAACTTTGTAAAAGTTAATAACCATACTGTTAACATAAAATTCTCTCCGTGTAGGCAATTCAGTGTCGTTTATGTACAATTAATAAAATAAAACAAAAACGAGAAGACTATATATCCATATTTATTGTGTACATTTATCCCACTAGAGGCGCGTACGCATTATCGTGCTACTTTAGCTGTTTTATATATTTTTTTCTCATTTTTTATTTTATTAATATTTCATAATTAAATGAGCATTATGAGTCGTGCACTTTTGGATTTTCCAAACTTTTTTTACTTGTTATTATTAATAAAAATTTTTTACAGGGATTTCAGTTAATAATTCTACCAACAAAAAATAAAAATCAATTAACCAAGCAGGATATCGGAATCAAAAGCCACATAAGTTCGGTAATGCGTGGCCGACAAACTGATTCAGAGCCTAAAGAAGAATATTTATTAAGTATAGGTAGAATATTTCATAAAATATCATTGTGTGGTAATTGTATTACTGTCACAAGATATCGACCAAGGTAGTTCTTTTTTTGGTGTATTTTTAGGTAGATTTCATAGAAAACAATTTCCTCATGTCGGAATTTACTCAGATTTTTCTTACGAGAAAATTACGAACCATATTAAAGCAAATTTTTAAGGGAGTTGGGAAAGAACGGATAGGGGAAAGGGGGGGACCTACTCAGTGGGAATTTTTCCGTAATTGAAAAAATAATCAGACAGCCCAGACTGGGAATCGAACCCAGATCTCTCGGGTTTTTAATTACGATAAATTATGATAAATTACGAGATATTACGATATCTCTTAAGGGGGGGGGGGTAAAGTTAATTCGTACAAAAAATGCATATTTTTGTGATTTTTTTTGCGACGACGCAGTTAAAATCTCTCTGTTAAAACTAATGGTACAGTAAAATTTGACATTCACAGAATATTATAAAAAATTTTCACGAAGAAATATTAAAAAATACAGCAATGGCAGCAATTATTCGGACGCGTCTCGGAACAAAAGTAGAATTGCGGTGCCCCTTATAACTGAGTGCTGGATCATCTGAAATCAAAAAATAAAAATTCATTTGTTAGTTAATAGTTTTCCCCAGATAACGCTGGGAGGGTTTTTCGAAATTTCTATTTTTCACTTTTTTGGAACACCTTGAATGGAAAAACGCGATTTTCACGAAGAGAAATCGGCTAATTATAATTTGAGCCTTCATTCTATGAAATCTACCTTTCATTTCGAGTGTGGCCGAATGGCTTTTTTTTTTTCTATTAATTCTCTTTATTTTCTAATAATTTATAATTCTAGGCATCCATATCCGCCGTTTAATATTCATTATCGTTATCGTTTTCATGCACCGCATCATGATACCTACGAAGTATCCTGGGTGTCGTTTACTACAGAAAAACTTGAGAATTATAATTGGAATTATTTAGATCACTATATTTGTACGCGTGGAGACACTGACTTTTCTTTGGTTGAGGTAAATTATTTTTATATTTATTTTAAAACTTAAAAGTCTTTTGCGGTGCCGTATTATAGATTCTGGTAAGATCTTTCTGGAAGCGAGAGCGGTAGGCCACCTAGCAGTGAAACCAAAAACTAACTTTAAATAAATTTTATTTGACATGAAACGTTTAACATTTTTTATCTAAACAGTAAAATTTAGAAATTTTAAGAAATATTATTCATCATTTCAATACTTTAAATGTAAAAAATTTTTTTTTTCAAGTTGATTGTTGTAGAAAGCTCTAAAAACATTACAAAGTAACATATTTTCATGGTACAATCAAAGAAAAAAAAATAGTTGATTTTTTTACGGCGCCCCATTATAGATTCTGGTAAGATTTTTCTGGAAGCGAGAGTGGTAGGCCACCTAGAGGCGAAACCAAAAACTTACTTTAAAAAAATTTTATTTGATATAAAATTTCTAACATTTCTCATCTAAATAGTAAATTGTTGAATTTTATATAAAAATTCAGAGGTGGAATTTACAAGAAATATTTTTCTTTAATATATTGTCAACCATTTTAATATTTTAAATGTCAAAGAATTTCTTCATCAAGCTAATTGTTGTAGAAAACTCTCAAAACTTTAAAAAGTAACACATTTGCATAGTTAAAAAAAATAGTCAATTTTTTGCGGCACCGTAATATATACTCTGGTAAAATTTTTCTGTAAGCGAGAGCCGTAGGCTACCTAGCGGTGAAACCAAGAACTAACTTCTAAAAAAATCTTATTAAACATAAAATTCCCAATATTTTTCATCTAAATAGTAAATTGTAGAATTTTTAAGAAAGATTATTTATCATTTCAATACTTTGAATGTAAAAAAAATTTTTTTTTTCAAGCTAATTGTTGTGGAAAGCTCTCAAAACATAAAAAAGTATCATATTTTCATAGCACACTCAAAGAAAAAAAAATAATCGGTTTTTTACGACTCTATTATATATTCTGGTAAGATTTTTCTGCAAGCGAGAGCCGTAGTCCATCTAGCGGCAAAACCAAGAACTAATTTTTAAAAAAATTTTATTTGACAGTAAATTTCCAACATTTCTCATCTAAATAGTAAATTGTAAAATTTTATATGAAAATTCAGAGGTGGAGTTTACAAGACATATTTTTCTTTAATATATTGTCAAACATTTTAATACTCTAATTGCAATAAAATTTTTTTAACAAGCTAATCGTTGTAGAAAGCTCTCAAAACATCAAAAAGTAACCTATTTTCATAGTTAAAAAAAAAATAGTCAATTTTTTGCGGCACCGTGATATATACTCAGATAAAATTTTTCTGTAAGCGAGAGCCGTAGGCCACCTAGCGGTGAAACCAAGAATTAACTTATAAAAAATCTTATTTCCCATAAAACGTCCAATATTTTTTATCTAAATAGTAAATTGTAACATTTTTTAATTGTTAAATTTCCAATTTTAATTGTTAAAATAATTTTAGGCACTAAAATACTGGAGATTTCGCATGTTTCTACTCCCTTCGACAAACGCAGCCACAAAAAAAATCCTCGAGGGTTCAACTTGCTGTGATATTTACACACCTCTAAGCCCCTCAGAGCAATCTCAACTCATGGACGGATTTCTCCGTTTTATTGAAGGATGGTTGAATAAAATCCGACGTCCTATTCCCAATAAAAACTGGGTAACTATCACCAATCACAAGACCTAAATTTTTTATTTTCAACCCTCGAAATTACAATCACGATTTATAATTTTATTTCAATGCAACTGTTAATCGAATTTTTTCCACAGATATAAATGATTCACATGTCGAAAGTACAAAAACGCATGATTAAATTTAATAGCTCCGAGTTGTCCAATGTCGCACGCTAGTTTTTAAAAATTAATTGCTTTTTTTTTTTTACAGTAGATTATTTAAAAAATATTTTTTAGGAGTTAAATAATTATTAATTATTAATTAAAAATTATTATTAATATTTAATTTGATAGAGTTGAAAAAAAAAAACCGATCTAAGTTTAATCACAAATAATAACGAGTTGGGCCCGAAGTGTTGAGCATGATATGTTTCAGAGCCCAACAGCTTTAGGTGCAGTACTACAAAGAGACCCTGGGTCACATTTGACCAGGCGTAGGCACAGCACGAGCCTGATATTCCTCACTAACCAGGTACTACTTTCACGCCCCGACATTAAAAACTCCAACCTTCCGTGTAAAAAAAACTTGTCCTAAAAAAGTCATAAGCTTAGGATCCTAAATGTAACACAATTTAGGACATTTTCATCACGAAATAATGACATCAAACTGAAATAAAATTTAGATATTAGAAACATATTGTCGTTATTACTCAGAGAAAAAATATTGTAAAAAATACTTTTATGACAGTTTTAGGAAACTTTTATAACAATTTTGTGAAAGTTTAAGGACACTTTTATGACAATTTTAAGATACTTTTATAACACTTTTATGGCAATTTTAGGACATTTTTATGAAAATTTAAGGACCCTTTGATGACAATTTTAGGATAATTTTATGACATTTTTAGGATCCTTTTATGGCAACTTAGGACATTTTTATGAAAATTTAGGGACACTTTGATGACAATTTTAGGATACTTTTATGACAATTTTAGGATCTTTTTATGGCAATTTAAAGACAATTTTAGAATTCCTTTATGATAATTTTAGGACATTTTATTTACAACTTTAAGATATTTTTATGACAATTTTAGGACACTTATAACAATTTAGAATGCTTTTATGACAATTTTAGGAAACTTTTATAACAATTTTAAGATACTTTTATAACACTTTTATGGCAATTTTAGGACATTTTTATGAAAATTTAAGGACCCTTTGATGACAATTTTAGGATAATTTTATGACATTTTTAGGATCCTTTTATGGCAACTTAGGACATTTTTATGAAAATTTAGGGACACTTTGATGACAATTTTAGGATACTTTTATGACAATTTTAGGATCTTTTTATGGCAATTTAAAGACAATTTTAGAATTCCTTTATGATAATTTTAGGACGTTTTATTTACAACTTTAAGATATTTTTATGACAATTTTATAACAATTTAGAATGCTTTTATGACAATTTTAAGACAATTTTGTTAAAATTTAAGGACATTTTTATGACAATTTTAAGACACTTTTATAACACATTTACGACTATTTTAGGACGTTTTTATGAAAATTTAAGGACCCTTTGATGACAATTTTAGGATCCTTTTATGGCAACTTAGGACAATTTAAAGACATTTTTATGAAAATTTAGGGACACTTTGATGACAATTTTAGGATCTTTTTATGGCAATTTAAAGACAATTTTAGAACTCCTTTATGATAATTTTAGGACATTTTATTGACAACTTTAAGATATTTTTATGACAATTTTAGGACACTTTTATAACAATTTAGAATGCTTTTATGACAATTTTACGACAATTTTGTGAAAATTTAAGGACATTTTTATGACAATTTTAGGATACTTTCATGACACTTTAGGACAAAAGTAGGGGAGAGGTGTTGCAATTGTAACAAAAATTTTTATTTTTTTTATTCCATTTGTTTTTTTTAAGATAGTAAACTTAAAAACTGTCAGAAAGTTAGTTTATAGTATCTTTTATGTGACTGACTTAGTTAATTCGTAAAAAGTCAATGTTAACTTATTAAAAAATTAATTAATTTAACTAAAGTCAGGGACCAAGATGGCGGCGCGCATGGGTTGCAATTGTAACAGTGCAGGGGCAATTGTAACACGGAACGAAATAGATATTTTTCATCAAATTGCTTTTATTATACAGTCTTAATACGTACTATTATACTTCATTAACTCTTAAAGTCAAGTATTTAAACTTATAGTACATCATATATTTGGATCTTTAATATAAATTATTAAACATTTACAAAACTACACAAACTACACTATCCCAGAGTAGATTTGTGGCGCATCCAGTTTGCGCAGATTCTATACACGACTCTGAGTGTTACAATTGCTACTCGTTCTAGTGTTACAATTGACGCTCACGCTGATCAGTTAATAAAAATCTAATTACAATAACAAAAATCAGTAAATTGATATGAAATTCGATTTTACAATACTCTTGACATGTCTCTTAAAGTATTAATACAAGTCTCACATCATAACATTAGAAAACAAATTTGTTATTTAAAAAATTGTGAAGCGTACAAAAAAAAGTTTTCACGCGTATTTTCAACAATTCTCAATATTTTTATATCGGATCAAGATTAATACGGCTTTATCATACGAACATCCAAAAAATTCAGAAACTTAAATACTATAAGAACATTGTACATTGCACTTGTCAGACCCAACCCGTGCAAAAAAAAATTTGTTTCATTATAAATTTCATTGTGAATTTGATAATGAAATTCAGATTTTGAAACAAATATGAGTTTGATAATGAATTATTTTATTTATTTATTTATTTATGATTTAATGCCAAGGCAATGGCCAAATGGCAAAGTATACATTTCAATTTTATTAAAGTACACGTAATGAGCAATAAAGATATAATTATATTGTTTTACAATTTCATTTAGAATATTTTTCTGACAGTGGTTTAATATTAAAAATTTGAAAAATGAAAACTTTAGTATGTAATATACTCAACAAATCTTTACAAGAATAATTTATGTAGATAGACGAAATAATTTAATTTGTATATATGATTAATTTGTTGTTTAAGACTGATAGCAGGTAGATTTCTTGATAGCAAACACAAAAGAAAATAGTTTTTTAGTAAGTAAGTTGATCCAAAAATTAAACTGAGCTAGGTAATTTGTGAGACGTTCATGGTTGGCCTTCTCGTTCCTTGTGAAGAAAAAATTCATAGGAACTGGTCTTGAAAGTATCAAGACTCAGTAAGTTAGTTATTTCAATTGGTAATTCCCTCCAAAGTCGGATAGCGGATACCACAAAAGAGTGTTCATAGACTAAGCTGGTGAAGTTTGGGATTTTGAAATTATTGTTATATTTGGCGGCTATTCTTTCAGATCTTCTGATATCTGGGGGTTCATCCACAAAGAGATTTCTTAAGTATTTAGGTGCACCAGTTTTGAGGAGTTTATATAAAAAACAAGCCAGATAGTAACGTCTTTTAGATTTGATCGTTAACCAATTTAGTGATTGTCTATATGGAGTAATATGCTCGTCACGCCTTAAATTAGCTATAAAAATCCTCTAATTTTATATTGCAGCTGAATCTAACAGCTAACCAACAGCTGAAATCTAATAATTTAATGGGTTATTTTTAAAAACTTACTTGTCACTTTAAACAAGTGATAAGTACATTATAAAAATCGTATATTTCCAGCTTTGAAGAAGATTCAAAATTGTTGAATCTAAAGAAATTAAGACAACGAAGAGGAGTAATTCATGATGAATTTGATGATAATAAATCTATTTAAAAAAAAATTATTTGTGACTCTTATGTAAGCGTTAACAAGATTTAAAATTTATTTTTAAAAATATATATCTATTGTTTACAGTTCGTTGTTTGTGCTATTACAAAAGAAAATTTATTTATTGAATAATTTAAAAAAGAAATAAACTAAAAAATATATTTCATTCTGCATTATTAAATTAAGTTTATTTATTTATTTATTTATTTATGATAATTATTTATGATTTATAATAAACTTATTATGAATCAAGTATTAAGGTAAGATCAAATTAATATAAAATTTATAACCTTTTTATGATAAATTTATTATGAATCAAGTATTAATTTTATATGGTTCCATGATTTTTGTTGATTACTGTTAAATTAGTAATACATTTCCTCTAAGTTAAATAAAATAGTTTTTTTTTTTTTTTTTTTTTTTGAAATTTCGGGGGTAAAAACAAAAAATACAATTATAAAATAAAACATATTTATCTTATAATTAATTCAATATGACTCTCGTACTAAATTGATAATCATTATCATCAAATTCATCATGAATTACTCCTCTTCGTTGTCTTAATTTCTTTAGATTCAACAATTTTGAATCTTCTTCAAAGCTGGAAATATACGATTTTTATAATGTACTTATCACTTGTTTAAAGTGACAAGTAAGTTTTTAAAAATAACCCATTAAATTATTAGATTTCAGCTGTTGGTTAGCTGTTAGATTCAGCTGCAATAGAAAATTAGAGGATTTTTATAGCTAATTCATTATCAAACTCATATTTGTTTCAAAATCTGAATTTCATTATCAAATTCACAATGAAATTCATAACGAAACAAATTTTTTTTTGCACGGGAAGCTTGAGTTTGCGTCAGTTGTATGGTCACCAGCATATAAGACTCATATAAACAATATAGAAAGAGTACAACGAAAATTTGTCAAATTCTTTTCATTCAAAAAGCACGGTATTTATCCAGCTAGAGGTTTCGACTATCTTGCCATGTGTGTCGACGCAAATCTTTTAACTTTGGAAGAGAGAAGGACTTGCACTTCCATACTCCTTATAACTAGTATTCTAAGTAATAAAATTGAATGCCCTAGATTTCTGGAACTTTTTCCTATATTGATACCTCAGAGATTATTACGCTCTGATATGCCTTTCTATCCACCACGTCTGAGGAACAATTTTTCTCTCTCAATACCTATCATAAGACTTATCAGAGCTTGTAACAACATAGTCCAACAATGTAGTGAACTTGACTTACTTGACTTCTCATCGCCTATTTCTGCCAATATACTGGCATCTATTATTGTAAGAACTAGACAAACAGATAACCGTACTCCAGCATCTTCATCTTCAGCTTCTTTTGCTTACTAATTTCACCAAATTACCAGATACCAACCCGTGTAAAAAAAAATTGTCCCAAAAATGTCCCAAGCGTGGGACATCCAAACGTGACACAATTTGGGACATTTTTGGGACAACTCAAAAAAAAATTAAAAATTTAAAAATAGTGCGTTTAAGTAATTTTTCGTCGATTTTAGGTATTTTTTTGAAGATTTTCAGAAGACTTCACAATTTCATGACAATTTTACTACAATTTTAAATGGTTTTTAAATGATTTTGAAGAAGATAATTTATTTTTGCACAGCTGTAGATTTGTCTAGAAACTAATGGATGAAACATTTATTGAACATTTTTGGGACAATTTTAGGACAATTTGAGGACATTGTCGGAACATTTTTTTAATATTTTTAGGACAATTTTGAACGTTTTTCAAATAATTAAAAAAAAAAAACAATTTATTTTTGCACGGTTGTAGATTTGTCCTAAAATTAATTGATGAAAAATTTTAGGACATTTTTGGGACAACTTTAGGACATTTTTGGGACAACTTTAGGACATTTTTGGGACAATTCTGTAATGTTTCTACAACAAACTTTGAACATTTTTAGAACTATTTCACGACACTTTTGACCGATTTCAAGAAAGATAATTTATTTTTGCACGCTTGTAGATTTGTACTAAAATTAATAGATGAAAAATTTTAGGACATTTTTGGGACAACTTTAGGACATTTTTGGGACAATTTTAGGACATTTTTGGGACAAATTTAGGACAATTGTAGGAAATTTTCGGAACATTTTTTAAATATTTTTTCAAAAGTGTCGTGAAATAGTTCTAAAAATTTTCAAAGTTTGTTGTAGAAACATTACAGAATTGTCCCAAAAATGTCCTAAAATTGTTCCAAAAATGTCCTAAAGTTGTCCCAAAAATGTCCTAAAGTTGTCCCAAAATGTCCTAAAGTTGTCCCAAAAATGTCCTCAAGTTGTCCCAAAAATGTCCTAAAATTTTTCATCTATTAATTTTAGGACAAATCTACAACCGTGCAAAAATAAATTGTTTTTTTTTTTAATTATTTGAAAAACGTTCAAAATTGTCCTAAAAATATTAAAAAAATGTCCTAAAATTGTCCTAAAATTGTCCCAAAAATGTCCTAAAATTGTCCCAAAAATGTTCAATAAATGTTTCATCCATTAATTTCTAGACAAATCTACAGCTGTGCAAAAATAAATTATCTTCTTCAAAATCATTTAAAAACCGTTTAAAATTGTAGTAAAATTGTCATGAAATTGTGAAGTCTTCTGAAAATCTTCAAAAAAATACCTAAAATCGACGAAAAATTACTTAAACGCACTATTTTAAAATTTTTAATTTTTTTTAAGATGTCCCAAAAATGTCCCAAATTGTGTCACGTTTGGATGTCCCACGCTTGGGACATTTTTGGGACAGTTTTTTTTTACACGGGAAGTCCTTGTAAATATTGTATAATGAAAATATAAATATTAACTACCCTAACACTATTTTGAAGCTATATTATGAATTATATATTGTTAAAAATGAATTTAAGAACTATTTGTTACAATTACATATAACTATTATATGCCTAATTAGGATTAATTATTGTTATCTTAATACTAAGACGTATATAATATTGTAACACCGAAAAACTTTAACTCTATTTTCATATAATTCTTTTCTTTTTATATAAATACAAAATGCTATTATATTTAACATTATTATTTTGGCTACATGCGCCCCTCACATTTACGTCAATGTAACTCTCTGTAACCTTACAATTGGCCCTATAGGGCTGTTAGGTTTATAAATAAAGAAATAATAATAATAACTGAAACTTCGATCTAATCAATAAATTACTATTTTGAAGAAGTTAATAAAAGAATAATAATAATTTTTAGTTTTTTTAATAGTTTTCTATTGAGTGTTACAATTGCAGCACTTCTCCCCTATCATATATTTGACATACAAGTATTTAAAAATTGTCATAAAAGAACCTTTAAATTGTCGTAAAAGTGTCCTTAAATTTTCACAAAAAAGTCCTAAAAGTTTCGTAAAATTGTCCGAAAAATATCCTAAGATCGTCATTAAAGTATCATAAAAGTATCCCAAAATTGACTGCATTTCAGTTCTGCGTCATAAATTTGTCATAAAAATTTCCTTAATTATGTCACGTTTAAGAATCTAAGCTTATGACTTTTTTAGGACAAGTTTTTTCTACACAGGCTGTCTTGTAAAAAAAATTCACTCATTAATTGTCGATAAGTATCAATATAATTAATAAATATTTTAAATATATTTTCATACATTTTATTCAGAAACAGAAAAAGCACGTATCAGGCTTTTTTTTTGTCAAAATAATTGTGTTTAGTTACTCAAACGCTTTTGTCTGCACCCAGCTAACAATTTCTCAAGTTTACATTCGTTAACAGCTGCAATTATATATTATTTTTTTAAAAATGACCTATTTTTTATCATACCAAGAAAACTGGTTGCTCATTTACAGACAAGTCTTGTTGGGAGCTCACCATTTAGAGAACGTGTTGGCAGTAATAGATTACCCGAAAAACCACGACCAAGGTTTGATAATTAATCACCAATTTATTAAAATGCAAATTGATTAATTAATTATTAATTAATTAATTAATAATCAACTCTTACTATGAGGCTTTGGATGCATTTTAAATTTTCAGCGCTCGATTATTTTATTATTTGGTGATTGCTTTTAATTCCAATATTATTTTTTTTGGGAATGTATTCACTGCTTTGTTTATTTTTTATTTGTTTAGGACCATTAGATGTTTTTCATTCAAGGATATTCTTCAGCAGTTTCTTACTTTTTAATATTTAAATAATTTTATTAAAATTAATTTACTAAAAAGTAGGAGACGTATAAAAGAATATCCTGTTTAATTATAATTTATTAATGCTAATTCACCACTCCTTATATTTTATTTTTAAAATAATTATTGCTAGTGCTAGTAGAAGTTATTAGTTATCTCTTGTACAGGACAAGCATGTAGTGAATTCTTCTATTGTACGCACGAATTATGACTCACGTCGAAATACGGCTTATGACATAAGGTTTGTCTCTTACACTTTTCTTTATTTAGGTAAATATTTACAAGTGGGGTCAACTTTTCAATAAATAATAGTTTAAAAAAACTAAAAACACGCTTTTTATAGAAAACCAAACTAAAAAATAGAAAATAAATTTAAATTAAGAATAGTGTTAAAAATTTCAATAAATATAAATTAATAATAGTGTAAATAAAAAAAATGTATTTTATTTTAAAAAAAGCGTGAGGTGCATGGTGTCAATAGTTATAAATATTTTATTGACAGATATGAGTAGAGTGATTATCATTTTGATAATATCTTAAAAAGCACCCCACGCTTTTTTAAAATAAAATACATTTTTTATTTACACTATTATTAATTTATATTTATTGAAATTTTTAACACTATTCTTAATTTAAATTTATTTTCTATTTTTAGTTTGGTTTTCTATAAAAGCGTGTTTTTAGTTTTTAAACTATTATTTATTTTTACTTTTAGTTTGGTTTATTTATAAAAGCGTGATTTTTTAGTTTTTAAACTATTATTTGTTAATTATCAAAAATATTTAGGCGCGCAAATTACCCACGGAGAGTTACATACTGACATACTGACATACTGACATACAAGTGAAGCTAATAAAAAATAATTATTTATAAATATTATAAATACGGGGAATCAGAGTTCGATTTCGGAGAGGGAGCCTGAGAAACGGCTACCAGAACCAAGGAAGGCCGCAGGCGCGCAGATTACCCACGGAGAGTTACTGACAAACTGACATACGAACTGACAAACAAACTGACATACAAGTGAAGCTAATATAAAGCGTGTAAAAAATAGTGTTCTATGAAACTTCTATCAGACTTTTGAGCTTCCCATACAAAAAAAATTTTGGTTCATGATGAATTTCCGGATGAACTTCAGATTGTGAAACAAATATGAATTTCATGATAAATTTCATCTTGAATTTCAGATGAAGTTCATGATGAATTTCATCGTAAATTCCAGCTGAATTTCATGATGAATTTGAAACAAATCGTCTATGAAACTTAATTTTTTTAATATGTAAAAAAATATTCGCAGTCAATTATATTGAAATTTTTAGTTTTATTTATACTGACTCAACATTTACGATTCTATAACTTCTATTTAGATTAATTTTTTGAAGAGGAAGAACACAATATGAAAAATAATATTTCGAAATTCATCACGAATTTCAGGGCGAATTCCAGCTGAATTTCATGATGAATTTGAAAGAAATCATATGTACAATTTAATTTTTCTAATATATAAAAAAATATTCGGAGTCAATTACATTGGAATTATTAGT
Source organism: Cotesia glomerata (assembly GCF_020080835.1). Taxonomy (NCBI): domain Eukaryota; kingdom Metazoa; phylum Arthropoda; class Insecta; order Hymenoptera; family Braconidae; genus Cotesia; species Cotesia glomerata. Next base: position 20,328,576 of record NC_058165.1, on the reverse strand, counting down.
TTTATTTATACTGACAAAATTTATGATTCTATAACTTCTATTTGGATAAATTTTTTGGAGTAAAAGAACACAATATGCAAAATAATATTCCGAAATTCATCATGAATTACAGGGTGAATTCCAGCTGAATTTCATGGTCGAAATTTAATTTTGCATATTGTCTACTTTTACTTCAAAAAATTTATCCAAATATAAGTTCAAAAATCGTAAATATTGAGTCAGTATAAATAAAACTAAAAATTCCAATTGACTGCGAATATTTTTTTACAGATTAAAAAAATTAAGTTTTATTTACGATTTATTTCAAATTCATTATGAAATTCATATTTGTTTCACAATCTGAAGTTCATCCAGAAATTCATCATGAACCAAATTTTTTTTTGTACGGGTTAAAGAGCTCAAAAGCATAGAAAAGGTATCTTTTTGAGCTTGGAGAGCTTAAAACAACACACAGATTGTACTTTTGAGCTCGAAGAGCTCAAAAAAGCGGCCAGGTATTAACGGAATTAGCGGGAAGTTGCAGGGATGGCCTTTAGGGTCAACCGTTTTCCTAATTTTTTATTTCATGTCTTGTGAAGCTGTTTATCAAAATTTTTTATAAAAACTTAAATTTTTAACTTCCCGCTAAAAATCTCAGATTTTCAAAAATCGGGAAGTTATTGTTTTCACCCCGTTTTGCAAAAATAGAGTTTTCATCAGATCTCGACGTTTGAAGGTCACAGGAAGCTTCCCTGACTATCCCCGCGAGGTTGTCACTATGTCTGTATGTATGTGTGTGTGTGTAAGTATGTGAATCACTTATAACTTTTGAACGGTTAAACCGATTTCATCGCGGTTGGTGCCATTCGAAAGGGCTTCGCCAAACTTAGATTTCCTGAGAATTTGAACCGATTCGGACCGATAGATTTTGAGAAATTTTGAAAAATCTCAAAAAAAATTAGAAAAAAATCATTTTTGAAAGTGGTTTTTTTGGAATATCTTTTAAACGGCTCGATCGATCAATTTCAAAAACTAATCAGCTCTTAACGTCAAAAAACCACGCCGATCGGCGCTAATCCGGTCAAAATCGGTTGATTCGTTCGAGAGATAGCGTGAACGAAATAAAACCGAAAAAACTGTTTTTTTCACATAACTTCGTCATTTCTTCTCGGATCGTTTTTGATGATATAGAATAATTTCAGAGGTTAAAAAACCGCGTCGATTGCCGCCGAAAACGTGGAAAGCAGTTGAGTTGTTCGAGAGATATCCTCGACGAAATATTTGGAAATAAGGATTTTTCAACATAACTTCGACATTTTTGGAATAACTTTCAAACAGCTCTACCGATCGATTCCAAAAACTAATCAGCTCTTAACATCATAAAACCACGTCGATTGCCACCAAGCTGGTCAAAATCGGTTGATTCGTTCGAGAGATATCGTGAACGAAAGAAAACCGAAAAAGTGTTTTTCAGAGTTACTCCGAAATTTCTAGTTTGACCAATTGAAACTTAGAAATTATTTATAAGGCTTAAAAACTACGTAGAATGCCGCCAACCGCGTAAAATCGGTTCATTCATTCAAAAGTTATTGCGGTATGAACATTCAAAAATAGTGTTCCATGAAACTTCTATCAGACTTTTGAGCTCAAAGAGCTCAAAAGCATAGAAAAGGTATCTTTTGAGCTCGGAGAGCTTAAAACAACACACAGATTGTACTTTTGAGCTCGAAGAGCTCAAAAAGCGGCCAGGTATTAACGGAATTAGCGGGAAGTTGCAGGGATGGCCTTTAGGGTCAACCGTTTTCCTAATTTTTTATATGCCCTTTTAACTTTAGGCACTAATTTTTTAAAAGCTAAAAGGGCGCATGTCTTTTAGCTTTAGGATAAAAGAAAAATTTTTTTATGCGCCTTTTTTGCATGAGGCACGCGATATATTAAAAACATCGAAAAGGATAAAATATAAATTTTATCTACAAACATGAGAGAGGCAAAATGGGGTTGATCCCACTTGTAAATAATTACTTTTACTTATTATTTTAATTTTTGCATGTATTTGTTTACTTTATTATAAAACTTGAAATACTAATTTTAATCATTTTTTACCACAGATCTGGATCAAAAGTCATGGATCGCGGTCGAGTTTCTCCAGCGAGTGAAGCAGTATTGCCCTTGGCGCTTGAACAGTCTCAGCAAGAACATTTGGAGACTAATGATGAAAAGTAATTATTTTTATATTATCATTTTATAAAGTGAAAAAAAGACTTATTTATTTATTTTTATTAAAAAAAATTTTTTTTTTATTTTTAAATATTGACATGTATTTATTTCCACATTAATCTATTTTGTTATTTTTTAAATAATTTAATTAATAAAACTTTATGAGCTCGTTTTTTGGCACACACACTTTGCTCGTTGCGCCAATACACTCCTAACCAAAAGCAGTAGTAAAATTTTTCGTTAGTAAATGGCGTTACTGTCTTTATAAAATTTTTTTTTTAATCTCATAAATGTTAAAAAAAAATAAGCTTTGTTGTGAGATTTTAATTTTTAAAATTGGAAAGAAATAAAAAATTAATTATAAGATTTTTGTATTTTTTCACAGTTCAAACCCCGAGATGACAAACTTAAAAAGCAACGCGTCGAATTCTGAGATACTAGAAGCATTAAAAAACCCGCAGAATGGAATTAGTTTTTTAACACCACATCCTTCGTTGCCGAGTCAAACTTTCGTAAGCGCTGATGCTGTTCAGTGGTTGAACAATCATATTGATGGAGGTGTCAATGTACAGCAGGCCATCAAGATAATGGAGGTAATTTAAAAAATTTTTTTTTGACTCCAGTAAATAAAAGTAGATAGATAGATAAGTGTTTTATTTGTATCACAAAAATTATGTGTTTTACAAAGAATATAATTTTAAATATATTAAATATTTAAATCTATGCGTTTATAAAACTACAGTAGTTTTTTAAACTTTGAATTTCTATAAGATAATATAAATTAGTATGGTCATATACATATACTTCATACATGTGTTTATGTGCGAGCACTCATACATTTAGCAACCACTTTTATACCATCTCACAATATTAGCTCTCGAATATATTGATTCTATCTTCCACATTTTCTCTCTTTTCCTTCTTTTATACATACAATACATCTCGATTTTTAATTTTCAAATATCAAATTTTAATTTTTACTCATTTCAACGACATTCAATCTATATTTGTTATTCATACATTCCTGATCTCTATATTCTCTATCACTTTATCACTGATATTTAACTTATGTGTCTCACATCACTTAATGTTTTTATTGCTTTTTCTTCCTTTTTTTTTTTTTTTTTTTTTTTTATATTTAAAAAATAAACACTTAAAATTTTTATTCAATTTTTCAGTATTCTACCTATACATGCTAATCATTCATTCTCGCTCTCATTATTCTCTACCACTTTATCACTTTCATTTAATATTCTTTCTATTTCTCTTAATATTTTACAAAAGTCTTTGCACAGTTCCCCACTTAGCTTTTTTATTATTTTTTCTTTTATATTGTCTTCCTCACACGTTCCCCACCACACTAGTAATTTGCTCCGTTCTTTTTCATTCATATTCTCTGATATTTTCTCACAACCACACAAATGCTCTAGCGTTTCATCTTCCACTTTGCAGGCTCTACATTTCCAGTCCTTGTAGCCTTTCTTGCCAGCTCTTGCTATATTCCCACATCTAGCTCTCGCCCACACTTCCTTATCTCTTCCTGATCCATTCTTTACTTGCCAATATACTTCATTTTCTTCATTTAATAATATTTCTTTATAGAGTACATTATATTTTGATTTTTCAATTTGCTCTTGTTCATTTTTCATCCTCTTATTTTTATATATTTCCAATCCACTTTTAATTCTGTTGTCGATTTCCTCAGGATCTATATTGTCATATATCATCCTGAAAACTTCCTCGCATTCCATCTCTTTTGCTATATTTAATACTTTTTTACCCCATTTGGTTGGACATTTGTTTATTATTCCTCTGGCTTCTTCTTTCAGGCAAATTTTCGGCCACCTATTCTCATCCATTCTCATTACATCCACCACGTATCTCCACAATCAGTAAATAAAAGTAATAAATTTTTAAAAAATTTTTAATAATCATTTACAGAGTATGATAACAGATAGATTAATTTGCCACGCATCGGGAGATTTTTCAAAGCCATTTGTCCTCGGATTTTATTTATACCACATTGTCCAAGATAAAGACACTCACAAAGGTAATTGAAAGACAACATTTTTCTTATTTTCTTAATTATAATTAATCATATAATTATATATTTTAGTTGGTGATTTTTATTAGAAGTTAGTTACTGGCTTTGCCGCTAGATGGCTACGGCTTCTCGCTAGTAGAAAAATCTTTCTAGGGGGTATATATCGCGTGACTAATGCAAAAAGGGCGCATAATTTTTTTTTTATCACCAATCGACTAGTTGACATATTCTTCGTCGAAAAATCAAACATTGATTTCCTAAAGCTAAAAGGGCGTATGTCTCTAATTATGCGCCCTTTTAGGAATTTGAAAATTTTTTGACCTAAAGCTAAAAGGGCTTATAAATTTTTTTTCTAAATAATTCATTAAAATGCTCATTTTTAGTCTAAAAATTAAAAAAAAAAACGGTAGATTCACACAAAAGAGGCGTATTCTAACTCAACATAGACTCTTTTAAAATTACAATTAAAAATATTTTTAAAAAATTGCAAAATATGCGTGATTGTATTAATTTATTTTTTATTTGAAAATTATTTCAATCCCATTAGTTTTCAATTAATTTAATTATCCATTGCTTGTATAAAAATAGTTAAAAATTATTATTTTTTCAATATTGTTTAAGTACTTAAAATCAGCTGATCCCCTCTTTTTCTCGCGTCGCACTCACTGCAAGAAACACTACTATCCTCGGTGCATTCATGATTATAAAGCTATTGAAGTTTTATGTTTTTCTTTTAAACAAATGACAATTTTGAAAAAAACACCCTGCTATACGAAATAGATAATTAAAAAATCTATTACGTAGCAGAGCGTTTTTTTCAAAATTCTTCTTTGTCTAGAAGAGAAATATGAAGCTGCAATCGTACGCGAAAAGAACAAGAGGACACTGGATATCATCCCGGATTATACTGAGTAAAAAAAAATTTTAGATAATATTTAGTATAATCCAAATTACAATGAGTATAATCCAGATATCACGCAGTATAATCTGGATTTTTTTAGCTACTATCTGAAAATTTTTTTCACCACAGATATCACTGAGTATAATCTTGGATAATACCTAGTGTCATCTTGTTCTTTCCGTGTAGGGACCGGCTGTTAAGAAATTTTTTTTTATTCATTAAACTTTTTTATTTTATGTCTTGTGAAGCTATTTATCAAAATTTTTTATAAAAACTTAAATTTTTTTTATGTGCCCTTTTAGCTTTAGGATACTCGAATTTTTTTTTTACAGATCTTTGTGTTTCGAGCGCCCTTTTGCATTAGTCACGCGATATAAAGACAAAATTTTCTTCTATCATTAAAATGAATTCTATTAGCAAAAAATCATTAATATTAATCTTATAAAGATTTCAGTATATAAAATGTTAAAAAGGCACAAATTTAAGTCAAGATTTTTTTAATGATATTAAATTTAATGTAAAAAAATCATTTTATCATTTAAATACGCCGGAAAAATTTTTTTCTTATTCTTTCAATTATACTAGAAAATTAAGCGCGCTTTTATATTTGGTGTATTTTACAAATATAAGAAATATCATGTATATAAAATATATGGAATAATTCGTGTGGATACTCAAATGAAAGGTTTCAATGAGCGTAACATCAGGATGAGATTATATCTAAAAAAATGTCAATATTTAAGAAATGACGTTGTATTTCGTCTATTGATGATATTTTTAACGATATAAGCTCATCCTGGAGTTACACTTATCGAGACCTTTCATTCGAATACCCACACGAATTTTTTCATATATTTTATATATTTCACATATATGAGAAATATCATATATACAAAATATATCAAAAAAATTATGTGTGTACTCAAATAAAAGGTCTCGATGAGCGTAACATCAGGACGAGCTTATATCTTAAAAAATGTCAATAATTAAAAAATTGCCTTGTATCTTGTCAACTACTGACATTTTTAAAGATATAAGCTCATCCCGATGTTATACTCATCAGGAGTTTTCATTTGAGTACCCACATGCATTTTTGATATATTTTTCATATATACATATATATAATATATATTTCAAAAATATAAGCTCATCCCGATGGTACACTCATCAAGAGCTTTTATTTGAGTACCCACATGCATTTTTGATATATTTTTCATATATACATATATATATAATATATATAAATATATGAAAAATTGATGTGGGTACTCAAATGAAAGGTCTCGATGAGCTTAACGCCAGGATGAGCTTATATCTTAAAAAATGTCAATAATTAAGAAATTACCTCTTATTTTGTCTAATAATGATATTTTTAACAATATGATACTAAATTTAATTTAAAAAAACTTATTTTATTAAATAAATACTTTGAAGAAAAAATTTTCTTCATTTTCTTAATTATATAAAAATATAAAAATAAAATAAAAAATTAGTTTGTATATTAAAATGTCATGCGCAATAATTTATTGTAAATTAAGGACTATGTGTTTCTATATTGTAAAATTTCAAGGTGCCTGATGATGTCAGAATAAAACTGACGAAACGTCGCATGTTAAAATAAATGAAAAAAAAAAAAAAAAACATAACATCATTTTGGTTTGCAACATCCTGATTTAAATTAATTATTTAATAACATATTTTATTTTCACAGGTTCAGACCCTTTGCCACTCGGAGACTTACAAAGCTTCGAGAACGAGTGGGTAGAAGTCGAGATGGAGGCTCCAAAAGGCTGGTGCCAGTCCTCAGGACCTTCCTTTCCCTCAGTGACATCTCCAATCCCGATTTCCAGCTGCGAGCCCATAGACGAGTCGAACATCCCCGCGTTTCTTCGAGACGACATCGAAGTCTCGGAAATTCTCTCCAGCAAGGACCTGAGGATCTCCTCGTCGCCGTACAAGCACACGCACCTGGACATCGACCTGAACAACAAGAGCGACCGGATCGAGTGGGGCCACTTGAGGTACCAGTCGATGTACCGAGCAGACCACGCTTACGAATTAGTCGCCCAGTGGGTCGCCTCTTCCGGAAGCATCGTCTCGGATCTGGTCTTCTCCTGGCAGCGGAAAGCCCAAGGCTGTGGCATCCAGATCATCCCGATCCCCAGTGACCTCCTCGCGCTGCCTTATACTCTAAAGAGCGACCCCTTGCGAGGGCCTATTTTCATTCCTCTTAACACTGAGTGCCTGATGATCAACAAAGAATTTATCTTTGAGGAATTTCACAAGGACACTTATGAGCAGAGGCTCTTTTTGTTCCAAGAAGCAATTCTTCAGAGGTTCGGCTTCCTGCCTTGTCATGCTGAGTCTTCGGACAGTGATCATCAGTATGTACATATCACGGGGAATGTTTTTATTCTTGTACCCTCGCCGAAGTCTTGCAAGCCTCGCCAGAGAACTGGGACTAATATTGTAAGGAGGAATATTGCTGCTGCTTCTAAAAGGTATCCCGTTCATCCTGATCAGCAGAGTCCTCATGAAGCTTATATTACTCGGCATGTTAGTGGGAAGAATAAAGATGACTTTAGTCTGGATAGAAGGGTAATTTTTTTTTTTTTAATAAAAATTTATATAATTTTTTTTTTATTTTATTCATTTTATTTATTTGAAAAAAAAATTTTTTGAATGTATTTCTTTACTAAATTTATTAAAAAAATGTATTTATGTCATTAATTTTTGAGTTATTGGTATTTTTTAAGATATAAGCTCATTTTGATGTTAAGCTCATCGAGACCTTTCATTTGAGTACCCACATCAATTTTTCATATATTTTGTATATTTATATACATTATATATATGTATATATAAAAAATATATCAAAAATGCTTGTGGGTACTCAAATGAAAGCTCTTGATGGGTGTAACATCGAAATGAGCTTATATCGTTAAAAATATCATCAGTAGACAAAATACAAAGTTATTTATTAGTTATTGACATTTTTTAAGATATAAGCTCATTCTGATGTTAAGCTCATCGAGACCTTTCATTTGAGTACCCACATCAATTTTTCATATATTTTGTATATTTATATACATTATATATATGTATATATGAAAAATATATCAAAAATGCTTGTGGGTACTTAAATGAAAGCTCTTGATGGGTGTAACATCGAAATGAGCTTATATCGTTAAAAATATCATCAGTAGACAAAATACAAAGTTATTTATTAGTTATTGACATTTTTTAAGATATAAGCTCATTCTGATGTTAAGCTCATCGAGACCTTTCATTTGAGTACCAACATCAATTTTTTCATATATTTTGTATATTTATATACATTATATATATGTATATATAAAAATATATCAAAAATGCTTGTGGGTACTCAAATGAAAGTTTGGTGGTGTGACATCGAAGTGAGCTTATATCGTTAAAAATATCATCAGTAGACAAAATACAAAGTTATTTATTAGTTATTGACATTTTTTAAGATATAAGCTCATTCTGATGTTAAGCTCATCGAGACCTTTCATTTGAGTACCAACATCAATTTTTTCATATATTTTATATATATGATATTTCTCATATTTTTGGAATATATAAAATATATAAAAAAATCCGTGTGGGTATTCAAATGAAAGATCTTGATGAGTGTAACTCCAGAATAAGCTTATATTGTTAAAGATGTCATCAGTAGGCAAAATACAAAGTTATTTATTAGTTATTGACATTTTTTAAGATATAAGCTCATCCTGATGTTACGCTCATCGAGACCTTTTATTTGAATACCCATATCAATTTTTCATATATATATATATATATATATATATATATATATATATATATATATATATATATATATATATCGCGTTATAGGTGCCATAAGGGCGTATAAAAATTATATACCCTTATGGCATCCGGGAACCATAAGGGCGTATAAAATTTTTTTTTTGCATTTCTGCACATTTCGGACGAAAATACATCGATTACCGAAAAAAAATTTTTTTATACGCCCCTATGGCTCCCGGGACCCATCTTGGATGCCATAAGGGCGTATAATAAAAATTCTTGTTTTTTTTTCTAAGTCCAAAAAAATTTTTAGTTCGGCGAAATTTTTTTTTTTTTGCATTTCTGCACGTTTCAGACAAAAATAAGTTCATTCCCAAAAAAAAATTTTTTTGCTACGCCCTTATGGCATCCGAGGTGGGTCCCGAAAGCCATAAGGGCATATAAATTTTTTATTTAGCATTTCTCCCCATTATGGACAAAACTATGTCGATTCCCGAAAAAAAATTTTTTATATGCTCTTATGGCTTTTCACCAGGACCTTTTGCCGGTATATGCCCTTATGGCATCTGAAACGATATATATATATATGTATATATATATATATATATATATAGCATATATATATATATATATATATATATGCTCTGCTATATATATATATATGCATATATGCTATGCTATATATATATATATATATATATATATATATATATATATATATATATATATATATATATATATACAGGGTGTCCCAAAAGTCACGGACGCCATTGTAGCATCTGATGAAAAAAATAATTCTGAGTCGAAAAGTCCTTAGCAATTTTTCAATTAACCGTATAGATAATGAATTATTAATTAAAAATTACGTCTCTTTATTTGTTAGAGAGAGAGTGCCAGTGTCCAGTAAAGTATGTCTCAAACAAAGACACAACTAACTGTATGACTAACTAGTTTCTATAGCTAACGTAGTCACATATATTTACTTACACATTCACACGTGCAAGCGTCTTCGTTGGAACGCACTTGACTGGACACTAGTGCTCTCTCTCTCTAACGCATAAAAGGACGTTATTTTAATTAATAATTAATTATCTATGCGTCTGATTAAAAAATGGCTAAGGACTTTTCGTCTCAGAATTATTTTGTTTATCAGATGCTACAATGGCGTCCGTTACTTCTAGGACACTCTGTATATATATATATATATATATATTTATATATATGTCGGAAAAGCATTATTAGGGGCGTTAGTACATTCCATTGGATTCGTTTATTAAATTATTTATTAATTTAGAATAAATAAAATATAACACTGATCTAAATTTTGAAATATAATGTACGCTAACTTGTATAAACAATACTACGATTAATTATCCTAATATAGTTAATATACAAGGTAAAAGCGCTGGGGAATAAGACCGAGAACGAATCCGGGGTCAGCAGGATATATTCTATGTCTTTACTTGATCAATGCTCAAAAGAATTACTCGTCTCAGTACCCTAAGTACAGTCAACGCTCTCTGTATTTGACTCGCCCGTACAGGACCATTCTCTGTATTTGACTCGTCCTTGTCCATAAGAGCTGTGTAAAATCGTCAAATACAGAGGAAGAATGTGGTCAAATACAGAGAGCGGTCAAATACAGAGAGGTCCAATACAGAGAGCGTCGACTGGACTTCTTCTCTCAAAAAATATTTCGACAGCTCTCATTGTCTGTCGATATCTTTAACTATATACTTTTTACTTCTATCCTGTGACCTCGGCTACGTTTGGTGACCATTGTCACTCCGGGCTCAAGCCCATAGCCGTAACCATAAAAATTATAATCGGCTTAAGTCATAAATAATTATTCAATATTCTATGCTTTACAATTTAGCTTAAAACTAACAGACAAACTAAAATATTGGGAATTTTCCTATCTCTAGGAAAACCCAGCTCGATATTATCTCCGACATATATATATATATATATATATATATATATATATATATATATATATATATATATATATATATATATATATATATATATATATATATATATAATCGCGTTCATTAATTCGAGTCAGTTTTTATGTTTAGGGATTTATGGAAATCTCTAAATTTGGAGGTTTCTAAAATCTAAAATTGAAAAATTTTAAATTTAGTTATTCATAAAATAAGTTAAACCTAAGAAATGATAATATTAAAACAACAAAAATGTAATAGAAATGAAGTTAGCCGACATTTCAAAATTTTTGTAAATTTTTTATTAAAAAAATTTCAATTAAACAATTAAAAAAAAAATTCACATGTAAAAAATTTGAAAAACTATAAATGCAATTTTTTAGAAATATCTTTTTAGTTGTAATTTAATTAATAAAAAAAAATCAAAAATTTTTAGGCGTCTGCTAACTTCAGTGTCATAAAATGTAAATTATGTCTTAAGGAAGTCCTTTCGCTCCAGTTGAGTCATAACAACTGTAGTAGTAAATTTTCAATAAATTAAAATACAAAACCCATAAAAATTCCTAAAATTAAAAAATAAATAGTATATGAGGCATTAATCGTTGAAATTTTGAAAATTAAAAAAAAAAATAGTTAAATACAAAAATTAATTTGACTGTTGTAAATCAGCTGTTAGTAACCTGTCCGTGATTTGGCAACGCTTTATTTCGGTTGTTTACATTTTTATTTGCACAATATAACCTTAACCGTGTTTAACTTTTTGCAGTCAGTGTAAATAAATAAATTAATTGAAAATGTTTAGTCACAAAACCATAACATTCTAATTAGGGGTGTGCGAATAATTCGAACTTACGAATTATTCGTTCCGAATCGAATATTAATATTCGATTCGAAATTCGAATCGAATAATTCAAATTTTCGAATTATTCGAAATTCGACGAATAATTCGAAAAAATTCGAATAATTCGAAAAGTTTCGAAAATAACACTTATATACGTGACTGAATAAAGTAGTCAGTACTTGTCTCGGATAGCTTAACTGGAAGAGCCCTTGACGCGTAACCGAAAGATCTGGGTTCGATTCCCAGTCTGGGCTGTCTGATTATTTTTTCAATTACGGAAAAAATTCCCACTGAGTAGGTCCCCCCCTTTCCCCTATCCGTTCTTTCCCAACTCCCTTAAAATTTGCTTTAATATGGCTGATATATGAATCATCGAAATATTACTGGATCTTCTATTGTTTCCAATTTGAATTCCATTAGATCGTGTATAAAAATATTATATTTATAAATTTATTTATTCACTAGCTGTTACCCGCCCGCTCCATTGAGCACCTTATAGAATTGTATTTTAAGATCTAGACACGAAATTCATTTGGAGTATTGTTTTGACTTGCACAGATTTCAAATTCCAGCATTGAAAGTTTCAGTTAAAGTAATTGCAGGTCTCATAAGTGAAGTTGAAATCTGCCTAACTTAAAGTGCGACGAATTTTCCGTTAATACAAATTTTTTCCGTGACATCTATTTTGTATAGAAAACTAGAAAATCGAGCGCGCTTCTTCCTTTGTATTTTAAAAAAAGTTATTAATTAAGAAATGACGGGAATATTACAGTGATTGCATATTAAACGTTACAATGAATATTAGCTAGAATAATTACATAGTTAAAAGGTACAGGCCAATCCGATGGAATTTGAAATCTGTGCAAGTCAAAACAATACTTCAATTAAATTTCATGTCTAAATCTAAAAATACAATTCTATAAAGTGCCCAGTGGAGAGGGCGGGTAACAGCTAGTAAATAAATAAATTTATAAATATAATATTTTTATACACTATGTAATGAAATTCAAATTGGAAACAATAGAAGATCCAGTAATATTTCGATGATTCGCGAATTTTTCGAACTATTCGGGAATTATTCGAAAATTTTCAAATTATTCGAATTATTCAAATTTTTTCGAATTATTCGAAATTTTTCGAATTATTCGTCGAATTTCGAATCGAATATCAATATTCGATTCGATTCGATTCGAACGATATTCGCACACCCCTAATTCTAATGTCTCATGGCAGGAATGCTAGTATTTTTTAATTATTGTTTTATTTTTCAATTATGAATTATGAAAATTTGTTAACAATAAATTAACTAATAAGTATGCATGAAAAACATAAGCGCGTTAAAGTTTAGTTTGAATTTATTGAATGGTCTGAAGCTCGCGCGCTACGCAACGTTGCCAAATCTTTTGACTCCATTTTATAGTAGGTAACTTGAGAATTTTTTGTGATTTTTAAATATTAATTTCTCAATAAATATCTCGGTAACTGATATATTTTATTGCAAAAAAAGAAACCTGAATATTTGGAAAATCTGATTTTTAGTTTTTTTTTACTTCATCTAATCCATGACTGATAGTATAATTCGAGAAATACTGCAAACGTCTGATTTTCTCGTAAGACTCTGAACAAATACTAACATTTAAAAATTTCATTTTTTCAAAAATTTGTCCGGTAAAGTATAATTTAAACTTCACTATAAGATAAATAAGGACCTTAACTATTAGAAAAAAATTAAATTTACTCATAATCTAATATTTTTTATTTTACATTGGCGACGAAAGGACCACCTTAAGTAAATTAAGCTTGTAGGAAAACATGCAAATTGAAAAAACAGCCAACTTTAAAAATGGAAATCTCTAAAAGAAGTTATTCGTAAAATCAGAAATTAAAAAAAAAAAGAATTCATAAAATCTTACAAGTCTAAAGATTACCGAATAAAAAAAAAGAAATAATTATAAAAATTGGATGAATTAAAAAATAAATAAACGAAAAATTTGAACATCTACAAAAAACGTAATATTAAAAAAGAGGTTATTTAAAAATACGATCTTTAAAAATTGGAAAGTACTCAATATTGAAACTTTAAAACTTTACCTCTTGAACTTAGCCAATACTAAAATTTGTAATCACTAGAATTCAAATTTGCGCGCGCAAGCGCGCGCCTCATGTTTATGGTCATGATATATTTATGTGTAGTTTATGTATATTATATTCACTTTCAACCAATCAGAAGGAGAATAAATATTTTCAACCAATCACATCACGAATAAATTGGTTTCACATACATTTCATCTCAATTTTATTATGGGACTAGAATTTGAATTTGCGCGCGCAAGCGCGCGCCTGACTGTAGCATTTGCATATATTTTCATGCTTATGATATATTTGACCAATCACGTTACGAATAGTTTGATGCCACATACATTTCATCTCAATTTTATATTAGGATTAAAATTGGCCGTTTCTAAAATCGGGAATTCATAATATTAGTTAATTTGAAGCCTGAACCCGATAATATTGATGTAATATCAAAGATATTTATTTATTGTATGCGAATTTACGAATTTTAGGCTATCACAATCGAAAAGTTTAGTTATTGACGAAATAATTAAAAAAAAAAAATTGTGTTCTCAATAAAAAGTATATTATTTTTATACTTATACTTTTCATTGAGATAGACTTTTCAAAAATTGAAAATGTCTAGAGATGGCCGTTAGGTGATCCCTTAAAAATTAAATTTTTATATTTTTAAAATAAAAAAAAAATAAAAAAAAAATAGCAACATGAAAAGTATATTATTTTTATTAAAAGATTTACAAATCCACCACGAATAACACAATAAGGCCTAAAATTCGTAAAATCTCATACAATAAATAAATATCTTTGATATTACATCAATATTATCGGGTTCAGGCTTGAAATTAACTAATATTATGAACTCCCGAGTTTAGAATCGGCCAATTTTAATAATTACAAATTTTAGTATCGGCCAAGTTCAAGAGGTAAAGTTTTAAAGTTTCAATATTTACTACTTTCCAATTTTTAAAGATCGTATTTTTAAATAACCTCTTTTTTAATATTACATTTTTTGTAGATGTTCAAATTTTTCGTTTATATATTTTTTAATTCATCCAATTTTTATAATTAAGGTAAAAGCCCCAATATGATCATGTACCAGTATATGATCACTCCATGTATTTGTATACCTATATTTGCGAATATAGATATACAAATACATGGAGTGATCATATACTGGTACATGATCATATACTGGGGCTTTACCTTATTTCTTTATTCGGTAATCTTTAGACTTGTAAGATTTTATGAATTCTTTTTTTTTTAATTTCTGATTTTACGAATAACTTCTTTTAGAGATTTCCATTTTTAAAGTTGGCTGTTTTTTAAATTTGCATGTTTTCCTACAAGCTTAATTTACTTAAGACATAATTTACATTTTTGTTGTTTTAATATTATCATTTCTTACGTTTAACTTATTTTATGAATAACTAAATTTAAAATTTTCCAATTTTAGATTTTAGAAACCTCTAAATTTAGAGATTTCCATAAATCCCTAAACATAAAAACTGACTCGAATTAATGAACGCGATTATATATATATATATATATATATATATATATATATATATATATATATATATATATATATATATATATATATATATATATATATTTTATATGTATATATATATATATATTATATATATATATATATATATATATATATTATATATATATATATATATATATATATATATAAATCTCTAAACATAAAAACTGACTCGAATTAATGAACGCGATTATATATATATATATATATATATATATATATATATATATATATATATATATATATATATATATATATATATGAAAAATATATCAAAAATGCATGTGGGTATTCAAATGAAAGCTCATGACGAGTGTAACTCCAGGATGAGCTAATATCGTTAAAGATATCATCAGTAGATAAAATACGAAATAATTTCTTAATTATTAATATTTTTTAAGATATAAGCTCATCCTGATGTTACGCTCATTTAGACCTTTCATTTGTGTACCCACATTATTTGAGACCTTTCATTTGAGTACCCATATCAATTTTTCATATATTTTATATATTTCACAAATATCATGTATGAAAAATATATCAAAAATGCATATGGGTACTTAAATGAAAGCTCTCGATGAGTGTAACATCAAAATGAGCTTATATCTTTAAAAATGTCAATAATTAAGAAATTACCTTATATCTTGTAAACTATTGACATTTTTAAAGATCTAAGCTCATCCCGATGTTACACTCATCGAGACCTTTCATTTGAGTACCCACATCAATTTTTCATATATTTTATATATTTATATATGTTATATATTTGTTTCAATCAAAAATGCATGTGGGTATTCAAATGAAAGCTCATGATGAGTGTAACTCCAGGATGAGCTAATATCGTTAAAGATATCGTCAGTAGATAAAATACGAAATCATTTCTTAATTATTAATGTTTTTTAAGATATAAGCTCATCCTGATGTTACGCTCATTTAGACCTTTCATTTGAATACCCACACGATTTTTTTTATATATTTTACATATTTCACAAATATTAGAAATATCATATATATATATATAAAATATATGAAAAATTGATGTGGGTACTCAAATGAAAGGTCTCGATGAGATTAACATCAGGATGAGCTTGTATCATTAAAAAAATCATCATTAGACAAAATATGACGTCATTTCTTAATTATTGACATTTTTCAAGATATAAGCTCATTCTGATGTTACGCTCAAAATTAACTTAAAAATTTTAATTAAAGATGGGTTTCTTATGGTCATGGAATCACATGGTCAGCAGAAAATGGAAAACAGTATCAACTTCAGCCGGCGACGAGGTATTCCAAAAGAAAATAATCCAAGATTTCAAACATTTTTGTTCAAACGGTGATAATAGATTAAGTCTTTTCTGGGAATCATGCTGGGAGTTAAAAGAAAAAATGTTTATCAGAACCTTCAAAAATTGATCTATTCTAATATTAAAAAATTGTGAAAAAGTAAAATGTTGACTATTTTTCCAAGTTGATAAATAATAAATAATAATAAATAAAATCATTAATTAAAAATTATTTATTTATATTAAATTATAAACACTCAAAAGCTTATCAATAATTATTACATAAAAAAATTAATATTAAGTGTAACCATAAAAAATAATTCCTTTTAAATGACTAAATAGTAAAAATGCAATTCAAGGCTTTGAATAATTTTCTTTAAAATTGCACAGTTTTTTCCTAATTATTGATATTTTTAAAGATGTCAGCTCATCCCGATGTTACACTCATCAAGAGCTTTAATTTGAGTACCCATATGCAGTTTTGATATATTTTACATATACACAAATATATAACATATATAAATATATAAAATATATGAAAAATTGATATGGGTACTCAAATGAAAGGTCTCGATGAGTGTAACATCGGGATGAGCTTATATCTTTAAAAATGTCAATAGTTTACAAGATATAAGGTAATTTCTTAATTATTGACATTTTTAAAGATATAAGCTCATTTTGATACTACACTCACCGAGAGCTTTTATTTGAGTACCCACATGCATTTTTGATATATTTTTCATATATACATATATATAATATATATAAATATATAAAATATATGAAAAATTGATATGGGTACTCAAATGAAAGGTCTCGATAAGTGTAACATCGCGATGAGCTTATACTTTTAAAAATGTCCATAGTTCACAAGATACAAGCTAATTTCTTAATTATTGACATTTTTGAAGATATAAGCTCATTTTGATACTACACTCATCGAGAGCTTTTATTTGAGTACCCACATGCATTTTTGATATATTTTTCATATATACATATATATATATATATATATATATATATATATAATATATATAAATATATAAAATATATGAAAAATTGATATGGGTACTCAAATAAAAGGTCTCGATGAGTGTAACATCGCGATGAGCTTATACTTTTAAAAATGTCCATAGTTCACAAGATACAAGCTAATTTCTTAATTATTGATATTTTTGAAGATATAAGCTCTTCCCGATGTTACACTCATCAAGAGCTTTCATTTGAGTATCCACATGACATTTTTGATATATTTTTCATGTATATATATATATATATATATAAAATATATGAAAAATTGATGTGGGTACTCAAATGAAAGGTTTCGATGAGTGTAACATCGGGATGAGCTTATATCTTTAAAAATGTCAATAGTTTACAAAATACAAGGTAATTTCTTATTTATGTATCTAGAGATCAATCTAATAAAATGTTGTTTATTTTTTTAAGTTGATAAATAATAAATCAAAAATTAATTAAAAATGATTTATTTATATTAAATTATAAACACTCAAAAGCTTATCAATAACCATTACATAAAAAATTAATATCAAGTGCAACCATAAAAAATAATTCCTAATTACTACTTAAGTAAAAAGGCAATCCAAGGCTTAGAATAATTTTCTTAATAAAAAAAAAATATATATATTTAATAAATTATATAGTTTATAATTGAGATTACTCATTAAAACATTTTTTATTTTAGAGAAAAATTTAAATATTATTATTATGAGGCGGTGTGGCAAAATATTTTCTATTTTTCCTCAAGAATGTCCGACTGGAAGCCAGAGGAGTGTTGAAGAACCCTTTAGTAGCGGTGCGTTTCAACAGAGACTCTGTAGATGGCGTGTGCTTGAGTTCCCCGGATTGGGGAGTCCCGATGTTGTTCATACAATCAGGGTTTACAAAATTCGCATAGTAATCTGAGGGAATTTTTAACAAACTCTCAACAATCGCGGCCTGGGTCTTTGTTTCCGAGAGCATTGACGACGCAGACGGCTCCTGGGAACTGTAGCCCACCAAGGTAGGTCCAAACACCTTGGCCAAGTTGCTGATCGGCATTTTGCACTCCGGTGTGGATGACACGCGCTGCAGGTGGAGAACTAAGAAGGCTAGGGTTTCACGGTTCGGCTGTGGAAGCTCTGATATCGCTTGGTACAGCGCTGCGTCCGCATCCTGCTTGTCTGATATTGTTGTCGCACGGACAAAGTCCGCCCAGAGACCGACTGTTATCAGTGGCTCACGCAATGACCTAAACAAATTTTTAAAAAATTTGATTATTACACGCTTTATATTAGCTTCACTTGTATGTCAGTTTGTATGTCAGTTTGTCAGTAACTCTCCGTGGGTAATCTGCGCGCCTGAATATTTTTGATAATCAACAAATAATAGTTTAAAAAACTAAAAATCAGGCTTTTATAAATAAACCAAACAAAAAAATAAAAAATAAATAATAGTTTAAAAAAACTAAAAACACGCTTTTTATAGAAAAACAAACTAAAAAATAGAAAATAAATTTAAATTAAGAATAGTGTTAAAAATTTCAATAAATATAAATTAATAATAGTGTAAATAAAAAAAATGTATTTTATTTTAAAAAAAGCGTGGGGTGCTTTTTAAGATATTATCAAAATGATAATCATTCTACTCATATCTGTCAATAAAATATTTATAACTATTGACACCATGCACCTCACGCTTTTTTTAAAATAAAATACATTTTTTTTATTTACACTATTATTAATTTATATTTATTGAAATTTTTAACACTATTCTTAATTTAAATTTATTTTCTATTTTTTAGTTTGGTTTTCTATAAAAAGCGTGTTTTTAGTTTTTTTAAACTATTATTTATATTCTACTATAGACATTTGAAAATGCTCTATCCATAGATTCGGTAGAATCTGGCGCCAAGTTCCGTTCAAATCCGTTGTAAACGGAGCGCCAGACTACCGACTGTGTTTACTGTAAGCAGAACGGTATTTTGAGGTTGCAAAATTTTATTTAATTCTACGGTACTTTTTTTTCCTAAATTGTATATTATAACAGTAATTCATACTTTATTTGACTGTTATTAATTAATTATATTCACTTATAACAATTAATCGACTTGAAATTATTAAATTTAATCAGCACAAACTATAGCAACGCAAAAATTTCGATCCTGACTTTTTTTCGATGGGCAAAGTGATCTGCCACAGACTAAATAATTCGAGAATGCATAGTAATCCTTCATTAGATGGGAAACTACAGTTAAAAAAAGATATTTCACAGCTTGCATCTACACCCGCCAGGGTGCGCTGGAATTATTTTTACATAAACTGTAGTTTCAAGGGGATAGTTTGCTATAAAAAATGCAACCAACGCGAGATTTAATTAAGTTGGTACCAATTGTAAATTTTTATTATAATTACAAATAAATAATAGTTTAAAAAAACTAAAAACACGCTTTTTATAGAAAACCAAACTAAAAAATAGAAAATAAATTTAAATTAAGAATAGTGTTAAAAATTTCAATAAATATAAATTAATAATAGTGTAAATAAAAAAATGTATTTTATTTTAAAAAGCGTGAGGTGCATGGTGTCAATAGTTATAAATATTTTATTGACAGATATGAGTAGAGTGATTATCATTTTGATAATATCTTAAAAAGCACCCCACGCTTTTTTAAATAAAATACATTTTTTATTTACACTATTATTAATTTATATTTATTGAAATTTTTAACACTATTCTTAACTTAAATTTAGTTTCTATTTTTAGTTTGGTTTTCTATAAAAAGCGTGTTTTTAGTTTTTTAAACTATTATTTATTTTTACTTTTAGTTTGGTTTATTTATAAAAGCGTGATTTTTAGTTTTTAAACTATTATTTGTTGATTATCAAAAATATTCAGGCGCGCAAATTACCCACGGAGAGTTACATACTGACATACTGACATACTGACATACAAGTGAAGCTAATAAAAAATAATTATTTATAAATATTATAAATACGGGGAATCAGAGTTCGATTTCGGAGAGCGAGCCTGAGAAACGGCTACCAGAACCAAGGAAGGCCGCAGGCGCGCAGATTACCCACGGAGAGTTACTGACATACTGACAAACTGACAAACAAACAAACTGACATACAAGTGAAGCTAATATAAAGCGTGTAAAAATACTAAAATCCGAACAAAAACAGTTTCACTGTAAAAAAATCGCGCCAAGTCCACGTTCATAAGACTATTAAGAAAAAAAAATTTGTTTTTTTCTTTACAAAAATATATAAAATAAAAAAATAAAAAAATCCAAGTAACCGATATGATTGTTTATGATTTTCGGAAATTAAAAAAAATTTTGTTATAAATTTAAAAATTAAGAAAAAAATTTTGGAACGTACTTGGTGTGCGTCATTGTGTATTTCAATTTTTTTAAATTTTGCAACCGCGCACACTAAATACGTTCCAAACTTTTTTTTTAATTTTTAAATTTATAACAAAATTTTTTTTAATTTCCGAAAATCATAAACAATCATATCGGTGACTTGGATTTTTTAATTGTTTTATTTTATATATTTTTGTAAAGAAAAAAACAAATTTTTTTTTCTTAATAGTCTTATGAACGTGGACTTGGCGCGATTTTTTTACAGTGAAACTGTTTTTGTTCGGATCTCTAGATAAATAAATGAGAAATGACCTTGTATCTTGTGAACTATTGACATTTTTAAAGATATAAGCTCATCCTGATGTTACACTCATCGAGACCTTTTATTTGAGTACCCACATCAATTTTTCATATATTTTATATATTTATATATATATCATATGTATGTATATTAAGGTGGCGCAAAAAAACCGACTACTTTTTTTTTTGAGTCTCGAGTGAAAAAATGTTAGTTTTTTATGTTTTAAGAGCCCTCACCAAAGGACAGCTTAAAAAAAAATTTTTAAGAGGTCACTCCAAATTTTTTAAAATTTCAAAAATCGTCAAAAATCGAATTTTTTTTTTTAATTTTTTTTCTCGTTACAGTATAATTTTATAGACCAAAAAAAATAAGTTTCTGAAAGTTTCAGTTCAAAATTTAAATTTTGAAAGGTCGCTCATAATTTTTTTTTTTTTCTTTAATTAGTCATATCGCCGACTTTAAGTGTCGGGAGTGGTACGTTGGGGTCTTTTTGGTTTGAAAAAATCTTAACCTACGCGGCAAGGTCAAATCTCAACTAAGCTGGTTTCTAAGACCAGCTTGGGATTCGAACCCACGCCTGGCAGGTGATTAAATAAAATTATTAAATTAAAAAAAATTATTTTTTCTATATTGTGCTTGATTTTTAGTTCATCTCGTGATGTATTTTTATCGATTATTGTACTAAATAAAAAAAAAAAAATGCATGGAATTTTAATTTGAATAGTAAAAGGTCGCTCGAAAAAATCTAAACTAATGCACTAATAAATTGAAAAAAATTATGAGCGACCTTTCAAAATTCAAATTTTGAACTGAAATTTTCAGAAACTTATTTTTTTTTAGTCTATAAAATTATACCGTAACGAGAAAAAAAATAAAAAAAAAAAAATTCGATTTTTGACAATTTTTGAATTTTAAAAAAATTTGGAGCGACATCTTAAAAGTTTTTTTTTAAGTTGTTCTTTTGAGAGAGCTCTTAAAACATCAAAAACTAACATTTTTTCACTCGAGACTCAAAAAAAAAAAAAAAAATAGTCGGTTTTTTTGCGCCACCCTAATAAGGTATATATTAAAAATATATTAAAAATGCATGTGAGTACTCGTATGAAAGCTCTCGATGAGTGCAACATAAAAATGAGTGTACATCTTAAAAAATGCCAATAATTAAGAAATTACATTGCATCTTGTGAACTAATGATATTTTTAAAGATATAAGCTCATTCCGATGTTACACTCATCGATACCTTTCATTTGAGTACCCACATCAATTTTTTATATATTTCATATATTTATATATATTATGTATATATATTTATGAAAAATATATCAAAAATGCATGTGGGTACTGAAATGAAAGGTCTCGATGAGTGTAACGTCGGGATGAGCTTATATCTTTAAAAATGTCAATATTTCACAAGATACAAGGTCATTTCTCAATTATTGACATTTTTAAAGATATAAGCTCATCTTGACGTTACATTTATCAAGAGCTTTCATTTGAGTACCCACATCAATTTTTCATATTTATATATATATATATATGCATATGAAAAATATATTAAAAATGCATATGGGTACTCAAATGAAAGCTTTTGATGAGTGTAACATCAAAATGAGTTTATATCTTAAAAAATGTCAATAATTAAGAAATGACCTTGTATCTTGTCAACAAATGATATTTTTAAAGATATAAGCTCACCCCGATATTACACTCATCGAGACTTTTCATTTGAGTACCCACATCAATTTTTCATATATTTATATATTTCACAAATACCATAAATATAAAATATATAAAAAATGCCATGTGGGTACTCAAATGAAATGTCTCGACGAGTGTAACATCATAATGATTTTATAGCTTAAAAAATGTCAATAATTACGAAATGACATTGCATCTGGTCAACTAATGATATTTTTAATGATAATTCACAAGTTCCGATAGTTTTATATTAATTTAATTTTTTAAATAATTTTATTACTATTGATTAATTTAATTTAAATAAATTTTTATAATTAATTTTAATTAATTTCATTGAAGAAAAAATTTGATTATTATTTTTGACTAGTTTAATTAAAAAAAATAATGTTACCTTAAAAAGTCTTTGAGAGTGGAACAAATAGTCGCAATTTCTATTTCTGATAAGTTAGGAACTCCTTTGTTCTTCAAGAATTTTTCTTTTAAACATTTTACATCGTTGGCTGCACCGTTGACACGGTATAATCCTGGTTCACTCATTCCACGTAATTCAACTTCATTTATACAATGAACGACGATTGATGGTACCATTGGTGGTATCATTGGCGTGTAATCGGCAATTGTACCCTTTGAAATAAAAAAAATAATTTTATTTAATTCTCAAAGTACATGATTTGATCAAATACTTTTTAAAATTTAAGATTTTTTCAAACCAAAAAGACCTCAACGTACCACTCCCAACACTTAAAGTCGGCGATATGACTAATTAAAGAAAAAAAAAAAAAAAAAATTATGAGCGACCTTTCAAAATTTAAATTTTAAACTGAAACTTTCAGAAACTTATTTTTTTTTGGTCTATAAAATTATACTGTAACGAGAAAAAAAATTAAAAAAAAAAAAATTCGATTTTTGAAATTTTAAGAAATTTGGAGTGACCTCTTAAAATTTTTTTTTGAGCTGTCCTTTGGTGAGGGCTCTTAAAACATCAAAAACTAACATTTTTTTACTCGAGACTTAAAAAAAAAAGTAGTCGGTTTTTTTTGCGCCACCCTAATATATATATATATATATATGAAAAATAAATAGAAATGCATGTGGGTGCTTAAATAAAAGCTCTTGATGAGTGTAACATCAGGATAAGCTTATATCTTTAAAAATATCAATAATTAAGAAATGACCTTGTATCTTACTAACTAGTGACATTTTTAAAGATATAAGCTCATTCCGACATTACACTCATCAAGACCTTTCATTTGAGTACCCACATCAATTTTTCATATATTTATATATATGTATTTATGAAAAATATATCAAAAATACATGTGGATACTCAAACAAAAGCTCTTGAAGATTGTAACATCAGGATGAGCTTATATCTTTAAAAACGTCAATAATTAAGATATGACATTGTATCTTGTGAACTATTAACATTTTTAATGATGTAAGCTCATTCTGACATTACACTCATCAAGACCTTTCATTTGAGTACCCACATCAATTTTTCATATATTTATATATATGTATATATGAAAAATATATCAAAAATGCATGCGGGTACTCAAATAAAAGCTCTTGAGGAGTGTAACATCAGGATAAGCTTATATCTTTAAAAATATCAATAATTAAGAAATGACCTTGTATCTTACCAACTAGTGACATTTTTAAAGATATAAGCTCATCCCGATGTTACACTCATCAAAACCTTTTATTCGAGTACCCACATTAATTTTTCATATATTTCATATATTTATATATATTACATATATGTATATATGAAAAATATATCAAAAATGCATGTGGGTACTCAAATGAAAGCTCTCGACGCGTGTTACATTAGGATGAGCTTATATCTTAAAAAACCTCAATATTTAAAAAAGTACAGTTCAATTTTCCAAAATTTATTATATAAATTAACATTTTACAAGTTACGGCAGTCACGAAGTGACTTTATTAACTATATAGTAAATAGGTAAGTGATAATTATTATTAATTAATTATTACAAATATAAATAATGCTGTGAAGCGGGAAAGAATAGGAGTTACGGTAATTATTACGTGAAGCGTTCCACATTCACGTAACAGGATATTAGTAAGAAAGGATTGAGAAGGGAATGTGGAGAGGATCATCTTAATGTGAGCTTATAGAATATGCGAGAAAAAATTATTAGATAGCTCGGACTGGGATTCGAACCCAGAACCTTCCGAAGACATGTCGGCTACTCTACCATTTGAGCTATCCGGTCTATACTAAATTATTTAAG
The DNA here is from genome assembly GCF_020080835.1 of Cotesia glomerata. Taxonomy (NCBI): domain Eukaryota; kingdom Metazoa; phylum Arthropoda; class Insecta; order Hymenoptera; family Braconidae; genus Cotesia; species Cotesia glomerata. Next base: position 20,303,324 of record NC_058165.1, on the reverse strand, counting down.
TAATAATATAAATATAATATAGTATTACTATATTAACTAAATAGCTACTCTATATCGTAACTAAATCTCCAAAAAAACTTACCGTAACTCCACGAAGGGTAGGCGTATTCCCAACAGGAATACAAGGCAGCGGAACTAAATCCTTGCACTCAGAATGAGTCACAGCCTTACAATCCCTACACTTGAGCGCCAATTTTCCAAATTTGATCCTGTTGCCACAAGGCGAGCATACCTCAGACTTAATAACAGTCTTTCCAGCGAAACTATGAGTCCTCATAGACTTTGTATTAAACGTATACCCTCCAATATTAGGACTGGGCTTAAAAACATTTTCATTATCAGACCCTGAAGTAAAATTATCCTGCAAGGGCGCTGAAGGCTTAGTGTCATCATCAGCGTCATAAAAATCCTTCGTGGACTTGCGATCGACACTCTTGCGCCTCTTTCTGGACCTTTGAACCACATTCGGGTCTCGGTTCTCATCTCCAGTGATCGCTTCGATCACTGAAGAAGCAGTAACAGCTCCTTCTTTAGGCATTACTACAGTAGTCGTCGCGATAATCCTGTCAGAATTATTTAAATCAACAACTTTATTAACTGTACTCTTCCTCTTCCTTGTAACATACTCTCCACTGGGTCTGTGCTCTTTCCAGTCCCGCTTATTAAAGTTCTGGTTCAGCAGCATGCTTGCATCCAAATCATCCTCAGATTTTGAGTAGCAGCTTAAATCGCTTAAAATAGACCCTGTAGAGTCCAGCTCAGCTATCGTGTTCAGCTTGTCGTTGTGGTAGTCCTTAGAATTTGTGGTCCCGCTGTGCCGCCCGTTGGTTAAAGTTGTGTTATTCAGAAATTGCAATTTTTCGCGCGTTTCGTCGTTTAAGTTTCTACCTCCGTCGTTAAATAATAAATCTCTCGCCATTGCAATTTGACGCTCCAAAGAATTTCTTTGCTCCTCTGCGGCTCGTCGGCGACGCTTTTCTTCGTCGAGCAAGCGACGAGCGTGAGATAATTTGCGCTCTAGGTCTGTTGACTCGTGGCGAGATTTTTCTAATGCGCAGTGCAAGCGTTGACATTCTAAAACTGCTGACAGCCATTTTTGACGCGTTTCTTCTTGGTTTAGCGCGAATTGCAAAAATTCTGGAAATTTTATTATTTGAATGTGAATAATTTTTTTTTTTTAATTAAAAATAAAACAGATAATTTTTTAAAAATGATTTTAAATTAAAAATCTTTAAATAAATTTTTTAAAATTATTTTTAGTGAAAAATAAGACAAATAATTTTTTTTTAATTATTTAAAATTAAAAATACATAAATAAGTTTTTTTAATCATTTAAAATCAAAGATAAGACAAATAATTTTTAAAAATTATTTTGAATTAAAAACCTTTAAATTAATTTTTTTAAATTATTTTGAATAAAAAAAGTCATGAATAATTTTTTTTTTTGTTATTTTAAATTAAAAACTCTTAAATTTTTAAAAATTATTTCAAGTGAAAAATAAGACAAATAATTTTTTAAAAATTATTTTAAATTAAAAATCCTTGAATAAATTTTTTAAAATTGTTTTGTATTAAAAATATGACATAGAATATTTTTTTTACGTATTGTGAATTAAAAATACATAAATAAATTTTTAAAAATTTTAAATAATTTTTAAAAAATTATTAAGATACCCGTGTAAAAAAAAATTGTCCCAAAAATGTCCCAAGCGTGGGACATCCAAACGTGACACAATTTGGGACATTTTTGGGACATCTTAAAAAAAATTGAAAATTTTAAAATAGTGCGTTTAAGTAATTTTTCGTCGATTTTAGGTATTTTTTTGAAGATTTTCAGAAGACTTCACAATTTCATGACAATTTTACTACAATTTCAAACGGTTTTTAAATGATTTTGAAGAAGATAATTTATTTTTGCACAGCTGTAGATTTGTCTAGAAATTAATGGATGAAACATTTATTGAACATTTGTGGGACAATTTTTAATATTTTTAGAACAATTTTGAACGTTTTTCAAATAATTAAAAAAAAAAAAAAAACAATTTATTTTTGCACGGTTGTAGATTTGTCCTAAAATTAATAGATGAAAAATTTTAGGACATTTTTGGGACAACTTGAGGACAATTTTAGGACATTTTTAGGACATTTTTGGGACAATTCTGTAATGTTTCTACAACAAACTTTGAAAATTTTTAGAACTATTTCACGACACTTTTGAAAAAATATTAAAAAAAATATTTAAAAAATGGTCCGAAAATTCCCTAAAATTGTCCCAAAAATGTCCTAAAATTGTCTCAAAAATGTCCTAAAGTTGTCCCAAAAATGTCCTAAAATTTTTCATCTATTAATTTTAGTACAAATCTACAAGCGTGCAAAAATAAATTATCTTTCTTGAAATCGGTCAAAAGTGTCGTGAAATAGTTCTAAAAATGTTCAAAGTTTGTTGTAGAAACATTACAGAATTGTCCCAAAAATGTCCTAAAATTGTCCCAAAAATGTCCTAAAGTTGTCCCAAAAATGTCCTCAAGTTGTCCCAAAAATGTCCTAAAATTTTTCATCTATTAATTTTAGGACAAATCTACAACCGTGCAAAAATAAATTGTTTTTTTTTTTTAATTATTTGAAAAACGTTCAAAATTGTCCTAAAAATATTAAAAAAATGTTCCGAAAATGTCCTAAAATTGTCCCAAAAATGTTCAATAAATGTTTCATCCATTAATTTCTAGACAAATCTACAGCTGTGCAAAATAAATTATCTTCTTCAAAATCATTTAAAAACGATTTAAAATTGTAGTAAAATTGTCATGAAATTGTGAAGTCTTCTGAAAATCTTCAAAAAAATACCTAAAATCGACGAAAAATTACTTAAACGCACTATTTTAAAATTTTTAATTTTTTTTTGAGATGTCCCAAAATTGTCCCAAATTGTGTCACGTTTGGATGTCCCACGCTTGGGACATTTTTGGGACAATTTTTTTTTACACGGGTACTAGACAATTTTTTGTTTTTTTTTTTTAAATTGCATAAAAATAATTTTTTTAAGCTCTCAAAAATAAACTTCTCTAAATAAATTTTGCTCATTATAATTTAATTGTTAAAAAAAATGACTAGATGTCTCTAAATTTCATGACATCAAAATTGCCATACACTTGACAATTTTTCAACAGTAAACTACGTTTCAAAATTATTTTTAAAAAATTGCATTTATAATTTTTTAGAGCTTCTAAGATAGAATTTTTTAATTAAATTCTTCTTGCTATGATTCATTAGTTGAAAAATTTTTTACAATAAGCAAATGTCTTTCAATTTCAGTATAATTAAATTTCAGCATCAAAAATTATTTAGAATAATTATGAATTTTTTTTCAAGTTAAAAATACATAGATGAATTTAAAAAAATTGTTATAAAATTAAAAATAACATACAAATAATTATTAAGATTCGGAAATTAGCAGATACTTGACAATCTTTTTTATTTTTCTTGAAAAATAAATTAAGTAAAAAAAAATGAATTTAAAAAAAATTACATTTTTTTAAGCTTTAAAAAAATGAAATTTTTTAAATAAATTTTTCTTGTTATAATTTAATTGTTAAAAAAATTATAAAAATGACCAGATGTCTAGATTCAGCATGAAAAATTATTTAGACTAATAATAAATTTTTTTTCCAAGTTAAAAATACATAAATGAATTTTTTTAATTATTTAAAATCAAAAATTATGCATAAATAATTTTTTACAATTATTTTGAATTAAAAATACCTTAATAAATTTTTAAAAATTTATTATAATACACAAATAATTTAAAAAAAAATGATTGAGATACTAAAATTAACAGACACAACAATTTTTTTTATTTTTCCTAAAAAATAAGTTGTCTAGAAAATTATTTTTTAAAAACTACTATAATTTTTTTGAGCTTTCAAAAATAAAATTCTTTAAATAAATTTTTTTGTTATAATTTAAGTATTAAAAAAATTATAAAAATGACCAGATGTATCTACAATTTAGCATAAAAAATTATTTAGACTAATTTTGAATTTTCTAAATAATTTTTTTTCCAAATTAAAAATACATAAATGAATTTTAAAAAATTATAATAAAATAAAAAATAATTATTAAATTACTGAAATTAGCAGACAATACCCGTGTAAAAAAAAATCGTCTTAAAATTGTCTTAAAATTGTCGTTCGTTTAAGATCTTAAACGTGACACAAACTAAGACTATTTTAAGACGCCAAAAAAAAAAATTCCGAGAGCAGATTTTTGAAAATTTGGTTCTCGAATTTGTGGTGAAAATTAATTTTTAGACGATTTTACGACTTTCTAACCGCAATATTTTTGAGCAAGATGTTTTTAAATTGAATTTAAAATTATTATCTGACAATTTTAAAACTTTTTTAAGACGTTCCGTTTTAATGTTCCGGGGCGCTGTTGCTTTTAGTCCATCTTAAAATAGTCTAAATTTTTTTTTAAGATTTTTTTAAGACTAATTTAAGATAATTTTAAGACAATTTAAAGACGTTCCATAATAATTTTCTGGAGCTGTCATTGTGATATCATCTTATAATAGCCTAAAAATTTTTTAATAATTTTTTTAAGACTATTTTAAGATTTTTTCAAGACGATTTTAAGACTATTTTAAGATTTAAGTCTTAAAATAATTTTTAAATTAGTCTTAAAAAAATCTTAAAAAAAGATTTAGAGACTATTTTGAAATGAGCAAACAGCAACAGAGCCCTGGAACATTAAAACAGAACGTCTTAAAAAAGTCTTAAAATTGTCAGATAATAATTTTAAATTCAATTTAAAAACATCTTACTCAAAAATATTGCGGTTAGAAAGTCGTAAAATCGTCTAAAAATTAATTTTCACAAAAAATTCGAAAAGCAAATTTTCAAAAATCTGCTCTCGGATTTTTTTTTTTTTTTGGCGTCTTAAAAGAGTCTTAAAATAGTCTTGGTTTGTGTCACGTTTAAGATCTTAAACGAACGACAATTTTAAGACGAATTTTTTTTACACGGGTATTGACAATATTTTTTATTTTTCTTAAAAAATAAATTAAGCCCATCAAATTATTTTTTTAAAAATGACATTAATAATTTTTTTGATCCCTCAAAAATAAAATTTTTCTTATAATAATTTAAGTAATTGCTAAAATAATTATAAATATGACCAGAGGTCGCTAAAATTTAGCATCATAAATTATTTAGACTAATTATTAATTTTCTAAATAATTTTTTTTTCCAAATTAATATTTAATACATTAACCATGTGCTAAAATTTAAATTAATTTTATCAATTGAATTTGAATAAAAAAAAATAAAATAAAAAATAATAAAAGATTGCCACATTGAAAATTTATTTTCAATAATTAAATGTTGTATAAAAAAACTAACCTTCTTCGCAAGATCCATTGACGAGAACATTAGTACATCGTACGAGCTCATCATGACTCGCTAATATTGACAACGAACTCATTTTTATTTCTTCACTAGACATTAATTAACAAACGAAATTATGAAACACTACATTTAACCGTCCGACCAAAATATTTATCAAGCCGACATCTTTGCCGTTTACTCGTTGAAAAACTGTTAGACTGCGCAGTCACTGCGGAGAGGCGTCCTTCAACACTCTCCGTTTTTATTGGCTAGCTTCAGACTGTTGAGATTTCAAACTTACCAATTAAAATTTTAGATTTAAAATGTGGCGCCACCTGGTGGGGGCTTTGAGAAGGAAAAAATGGAACGCCGGGAAAGACGCAAAGACGCTAGAAGCGCTTTTGCTGGTGTAATGGCGGACTTTGCTGCCGACCTTCAACGAAGTAGGAAGTATTATTTTTCTAAATGATATTTTTTAATTAAAAAATTATAATTTTTGACAATTTTCGAGGTTTTTTTTTAAGGGATTACCCTCGCGACTTCCGTCGTCAAAAGTTTATGCTAGAGTGTGCATGACCGTGAAGTTAGCACATAGCGGACAAAAATGATTTTTACACGCTTTATATTAGCTTCACTTGTATGTCAGTTTGTTTGTTTGTCAGTTTGTCAGTATGTCAGTAACTCTCCGTGGGTAATCTGCGCGCCTGCGGCCTTCCTTGGTTCTGGTAGCCGTTTCTCAGGCTCGCTCTCCGAAATCGAACTCTGATTCCCCGTATTTATAATATTTATAAATAATTATTTTTTATTAGCTTCACTTGTATGTCAGTATGTCAGTATGTCAGTATGTAACTCTCCGTGGGTAATTTGCGCGCCTGAATATTTTTGATAATCAACAAATAATAGTTTAAAAAAACTAAAAAATCACGCTTTTATAAATAAACCAAACTAAAAAGTAAAAAATAAATAATAGTTTAAAAACTAAAACACGCTTTTTATAGAAAACCAAACTCAACAATAGAAAATAATGTTAAAACAAGATTAGTGCTAAAAATTTCAATAAATATAAAGTAATAACAGTGTAAATAAAAAAAATGTATTTTATTTTAAAAAGCGTGGGGTGCTTTTAAGATATTATCAAAATGATAATCACTCTACTCATATCTGTCAATAAAATATTTATAACTATTGACACCATGCACCTCACGCTTTTTACACGCTTTTTATTAGCTTCACTTGTATGTCAGTTTGTCAGTTTGTCAGTTTGTCAGTTTGTCAGTTTGTCAGTTTGTCAGTTTGTCAGTTTGTCAGTATGTAACTCTCCTTCGCATAAAGAGACTACCATAATGATATTATTTAAATTTTGATTATTATCAACCTAGAACCCAGGTGATGACCTTCCTAGTCATCCTCTGATGACCATCCCGAAGTTATATCTCGAAACCAGGTGTTTTCCTCCGTAGGTTTTCATCGGGAATGGCACAGATAAACCCGTACATCAACCCGGAATCCTCTGATGACCATCCCGAAGTTATACTCCAAACCAGGTGTTTTCCTCCGTAGGTTTTACACGCTTTATATCAGCTTCACTTGTATGTCAGCTGTTCAGTTTGTAACTCTCCGTGGGTATTTTGCGCGCCTGAATATTTTTGATAATCAACAAATAATAGTTTAAAAACTAAAAATCACGCTTTTATAAATAAACCAAACTAAAAAGTAAAATAAATAATAGTTTAAAAACTAAAAACGCTTTTTATAGAAAACCAAACTAAAAATAGAAAAATAAATTTTAATAAATTTAAATTAAGAATAGTGTTAAAATTTCAATAAATATAAATTAATAATAGTGTAAATAAAAAATGTATTTTATTTTAAAAAGCGTGGGGTGCATGGTGTCAATAGTTATAAATATTTTATTGACAGATATGAGTAGAGTGATTATCATTTTGATATCTTAAAAGCACCCCACGCTTTTTTTAAAATAAAATACATTTTTTTATTTACACTATTATTAATTTATATTTATTGAAATTTTTAACACTATTCTTAATTTAAATTTATTAAAATTTATTTTCTATTTTTTAGTTTGGTTTTCTATAAAAAGCGTGTTTTTAGTTTTTTTAAACTATTATTTATTTAAAATAAAATACATTTTTTTATTTACACTATTATTAATTTATATTTATTGAAATTTTAACACTATTCTTAATTTAAATTTATTTTCTATTTTTTAGTTTGGTTTTCTATAAAAAGCGTGTTTTTAGTTTTTTTAAACTATTATTTATTTAAAATAAAATACATTTTTTTTATTTACACTATTATTAATTTATATTTATTGAAATTTTTAACACTATTCTTAATTTAAATTTATTTTCTATTTTTTAGTTTGGTTTTCTATAAAAAGCGTGTTTTTAGTTTTTTTAAACTATTATTTTACACGCTTTTTATTAGCTTCACTTGTATGTCAGTATGTATCAGTATGTAACTCTCCGTGGGTATACCAGAGAAATTAAGTAATTCTTAAACTAAAACAATGGTAAAGTATATAATTGAAGCTTATTCAATAAGCTTCCTGATGTAAATTACATGAGTGAAATAAGTTATCCGAATTAAAAGTTATCCATGGTAAAAGTATGCTTTTTTTAATTTAAAAATGTTTTGTATGGTTGAATTTTTAAATTAATTGACCGAGTTTAGTTATCTTCGAGTTTGATTAAAATGATCGTCCATGGAATAAGTAAGCTACGTTTCATTGAAATCCATTCAGAACTATAGACACTTGATAACAAGTCACGTTCAACGTTGAAAAAAAACTAGTTAATAACGATCAGTAAATTAATGAAAATTCTCTTAGATTCTGTTATAGCGAAATATATGGTTAGTTTAACGTAATACTGATAAGTAATCAGAAAAGCGGAAGTCAAATTCATTCGTAATTACTGTTTCGAAACGATACGTGAAAGAAACATATTTATTAGGTACAAGCCCTATAAAAACTAATTGTATCCTTACTCGGATTACTTTATAAAATGTCATCTATTGTCAAAATTGGAAAAACGATAGAGAACTATAAAAGCATTACAAGTAAATTCTTTTGAATTCCATTAGGGAATAATAATTCTTGGCTTGATAAAACTCCGATTCATTATCATACAAGCAACTATCAAACTTATGGTAATTACTCTTTTTTAACGATTCACAAAAGGCGAATATTTATATCGGGAACAAACCGTATAAAAACCAATTACATCCTTACTCGGATCGCCTTATAAATGTTTCCCATTGTCAATATTAGAAAAACAATAGAGAACTATAAAAGTATTGCTAGCAAATTCTTTTAAATTCCGTTAGGAAATAATTATTCTTGATTTTTGATGAAAATCCGATTCATAATCATAAAAGCAACTATCAAACTTATAGGCAATTACTGTTTCGAAACAATTCACATAAGGCGTATATTTATCATGAACAAATCCTATAAAAACTAATTGTATTCTTACCCGAATCGTCTTATAAAACGTCGTTTATTTTAATGTGAGATAATACAGTAAAAAACTACGTACATATCACTGGCAAAGTCTAATAACAAAAATTAGAAATTCATCTGCAATTACTTCAACATCAGAATGATAGTCCTCACTTGAAGCTACTCAAGACATACAACTGTCTTTGCAAATAGATTATCATATTTCTTTATGGGTATTTTCGATAATAATTTCGTAGAAAACTACAATGCAAGTACCTATTCTGTATTGATTCAGCCTCTTAAGCTTCTATCAACAAAATCCATTCTCAATTCATAGCCACTTGGAAATACTAATAGAATTTAGTTCGTCTTACTCGTACCACATAAAATCCAATAAATTTATTATTTTTTTTCGTTTATCAGACAGTATTTGGAATCCCTGTTTCAAAAACACAATAGCTAACAATAACTTCCAATCAATCATTGTTTTTTATTTGGATCTATGTGGATCTTTCAGCAGGGATAATTTGCGCGCCTGAATATTTTTGATAATCAACAAATAATAGTTTAAATAAATAATAGTTTAAAAAAACTAAAAACACGCTTTTTATAGAAAACCAAACTAAAAAATAGAAAATAAATTTAAATTAAGAATAGTGTTAAAAATTTCAATAAATATAAATTAATATTAGTGTAAATAAAAAAAATGTATTTTATTTTAAAAAAAGCGTGAGGTGCATGGTGTCAATAGTTATAAATATTTTATTGACAAATATGAGTAGAGTGATTATCATTTTGATAATATCTTAAAAAGCACCCCACGCTTTTTAAAATAAAATACATTTTTTTATTTACACTATTATTAATTTATATTTATTGAAATTTTTAACACTATTCTTAATTTAAATTTATTTTCTATTTTTAGTTTGGTTTTCTATAAAAGCGTGTTTTTAGTTTTTAAACTATTATTTATTTTTACTTTTAGTTTGGTTTATTTATAAAGCGTGATTTTTAGTTTTTTAAACTATTATTTGTTGATTATCAAAAATATTCAGGCGCGCAAATTACCCACGGAGAGTTACATACTGACATATTGACATACTGACATACAAGTGAAGCTAATAAAAAATAATTATTTATAAATATTATAAATACGGGGAATCAGAGTTCGATTTCGGAGAGCGAGCCTGAGAAACGGCTACCAGAACCAAGGAAGGCCGCAGGCGCGCAGATTACCCACGGAGAGTTACTGACAAACTGACATACAAACTGACATACAAGTGAAGCTAATATAAAGCGTGTAATAAAGTGAATAGTAAAATCAGGATTTTACTGTTTGAAATGGTAATTTTTAGCAGTTGATCATTACTTATTATAAATCGACTGTTATTTATTACAGTTTACTTTTTTCCGTGTATGTTTAATTTTATTTAACAAAAAAGTTTGTTCCAAAAAATTATTAAAAAAAAAATTGCATTTTTTACTTTTTTAAATTTCTATAAGTCAATTTTTTTCCTAATTTTTTTTTGCCATAATTTATTTGTTATAAAATTCCTAAAATTATTAAATATTTGCTAAATTAATCTTCATGTCATTTTTTCTAAACGTATTATCAATATGATGATAACGTTAGTAGACGTTTTTAATTTATTTTTTATTTTTTAAATTAAAATTAAAGAATATTTTTTTAAAATTGCACTTATATAATTTTTCAAAATTTTCATAATTAATTTTGGGTAGTAAAAAAAATTTTTTTTTCAGTAATTTAATTTCAAAGCTCGTTGAATAAAGTAGTAATGTAAAATTTTTAATTAAAAAATGATATATATTATTAGTAAATAATAAATTTTTGAATTTTATTATAAAGTGAATTTATGACCATAAACAACTTAGCGCCAAAAGTTAATTTTCTTTTTTAAACTAAATAGCATTTAATTTATGACGATTAATCGTCGAATAGTATACTATTATAATTGCTTAAATTTTCGATCAATCGATTGATCAACGCGCAATTTCGGACTCAAAGTGAATGTATCAGTTGTTGGTTTTGTTCGGCTGTTGGTTATAGTGAAAAGTTGCTAGTTCCCTGATAGCCACGCTTTGAGTAAAATAACCTGCACTGGCGGGATTTTAGCCAAGTCGTTTCAAAGTTCACTTAAAGTCACTCACTGCAGAATCCTGTATTGAATCTGTAGTGAAGTTGGTTAGGAAATTCAAATAAACCTACGCCGACATCTGAACTAAAGCTGTTGACAAGTTTTTATTTGCAGAAGGTTAGCTAAAAGTTGTAATGAGATTTGCGTAAAAAATAATGTCAAGTTAGACTGTAACATTTTTTAACAAATTTTTTAGCTGAAGTATAAATTTTAAACTTCAATTTTCATTTAAAATACTAACAAATATGAAGACATATTTAGCAATCAAGTTTTTAACTCAGAAAGTTCAATCTACAACACAACAAATTTTGAGGCAATTATTTCGATATGATTTTTTAAGAAAGATAATGCATAAAATTAAGAACCTACGATTTTCTTAGTCATTTGATGAAGTATTAATTACTTATAACTCATAAATAAGTAACTCAATGAAATTAAATAAAAATTTTTATATTTTAATTGAAAAGGATAAATTTGAAAAGATAATTTTTTAACCTGATGTTTTTCCTATCGTTAAAAACATTTATTCGAAGAAGTTTTTCACCTACGGCAAATATAGCACCAAAGTTATATTTATACGCAAAATAAATATGAAAAATAAATTTCCCAACAATCGGGATCGAATTGAAAGTCAATACGATTCTATTCGATTTAATCCGACTTTTGAAACCAGTATTTCGCATTGAAAAGTATTCAATCGAATAGAAAATTTTCGAGGTAGAGCTGAACTTACCGACCAAGCTAGAACCACTTACCATCAGTAATCAAAGTAGAATGTAAGTGATAAACAAAAACGTACGAGAAAAGAAATGTAGATAATTATAAATTTTAAAGGTGCAAGCTGAAAAAATATTTATGAAAGTTTAAAATTGTGTAGCCTATTATATTAATATTAATATTAATAATTTATAAATTTTCAGTTGAGCCATAATAAATAGACGAACTTGATCTCACTTTGTAAAATAAGGTCTGAAAAGTACTCAGACATTTTTATTAAATGTTACTAAATAGTCAAAAAATTTTGTTAGTATAAAATTAACAGCCGAGACCAGTGATTGCAGTTTCAATCGGCTTAGCGAAGCGAATGGAAATTTTGAAAAAACGTTTTTAGAGATAATAGATAATTTAATAAACTATTTCACCACAAAGCGTTTTTTTCAAAAATTTTATTCGTTTCGTGAAACCAATCGAAACTGCAATTGCTCTGCTGTTGGGAGTGCAACAGAGATAGTTCCGTTGAACTCCGTGAGAGCAAACCGAGAAAAAGATGGTCTCGCCTGTTAAACGAATATAAGGCAGAGTTAATAATTTTATTAAATACTAATCAAATTGTAGTAAAAGTTATATAACATATTAATTAATATTAGTATATATAGAGAAATTTATTATATACCAAGAAAAAATTTTACTTGATAAAAATAATAATTTATTAAATATTCATAAGAATAATTACAAATGATGGCTAAACGAAAAGGTGATTTTTTGGATTTTTATTAGTCAAAAAAATGGAAGGTTTTGGGGATAGGTTTTATTTGATTTTATAAATTAAGGAGTAAATTTTCAAAGAGGTACACTGATAGAAGGATTTATTTGTATCAAAAAATAGTTGTTTATAGTTAACAAATTATTTAATAAAGATCATTTTTTAATATTAAATAAATATTTCTTAGTATTTAAAATGATTTGTTTGTATTTAAAAAATCTGATATTCATTTATTAAATATTAATAAATCTTTTTAAATACTAAGAAATATTTGTCGAGAATTAAAAAGTGGTCTGTAATAAATGATTTATTAAATACTAACAAATATTTTTAACTATAAACAAATCCTTCTATCAGTGTATCTTTTGATAATTTTTTAATAGAGATAAAAAAAATTTAATTATATAAGCTAAATAAAACTTTATTGACTAAAATTAAAATCACTTAGAATCATAGTATTCTCCATGGTTACATTATTTATATCTAACTCCGTATCATCAATTTCCATGATATCAATGATTTCATAATCACCATCGAGCGGCTCAGTTTCATTATCCTGGGTATTAGGATTAACTGATTGACTATCCTTCTTTCGCTTTTTACTCCCATTTAATTTCTTTGCTGGTTCTGAAATTACAAAAAATATTTTTTATTTTTTTAATATTTACAATAGCTTACATTAATTCTTACCATATTGAATTGCTGCTAATCGCGTGCTTATTATTGATGAGACTGAGGTTATTTCCATAGCAGCTTCCCATTTATTCATACCTAGCTCCTTGATACAATAATACCGCAAAAATTCTAGAAAAAAAAATCATTTACATTAATTATCAATATTAAAAATAGAAGCCAATGAAATTCCAACCTTTTTTTTATTAATTTTTTAAGTATACCTGTTAATATGAGAACTCTTCTCGAATCTAACTTCTCCACTTCTCTGGTCTCCTCTGCCTCCACTTGGACCCTCTTGCGGTTTGAAACTTTGCCAGTGACGGTGCATTGTTTTAACTCATCGTTCGTAAATAGATATTTTAACAATGAGTACACAATAGACGTCTTTTTTCTACAGAGCATTAATTCCCTATATTGCTCTAATTCTATCCACTCATCATCGCCCACATGAACCTATAAGAATAAAAATGAGAATTTAATATTTTATAGTTTTTTGATGTCCATTAATATTGATATTCGTAGTGTACATTAATATTATCCAAGCCTTTACGAAGTTCAGTTACTTGCAGAAGAAAATATAATTTTAAATATTACAGACATAATAATAGGTTGATGGTGATTGAAAATTTAATTGTATAAATCGAAACATAATATAGGGCAGAAAATTACTTTTGTTTGATTTTAGGTGTTATGATAAAACCAATATTTAACGTAATAATAGTATATTACACACCTGTGGCAAGAAATGAGAAATGTCTCCAAGAACACATATATGTTGCCCGAGGCGAAGCCGAGGCTCATTACATATGTGATCTGAGATATTTATTATTTTCCCTGCCATAGGATTTGTATACTATTTTTCTGTCCGACAGAGGCGGAAAGCGGCAATTTCGTTTAGCGCAGCGGGCCGAAAGTTGCCACTTTCCGCCTGAAGGGCAGAAAAGAAATTTTTGCTCACATTCCGTCAATTGTTTCTGCACAAGAGTATAAAATAAAAAAAAAAAGATAGTTTGAGCTCAGTACTTTGCGAGTATTTTACCTGGTCTCCGCTTTCTGATAGCTGTCCAATCCTTGCTGATTTTTCAAGCAATGGATTTCGCGGTTCTGTCTCAGCAGCACAAGGTTCATTAATGTTAGAAAGCCCTAAAAAAAAAATTTTACTTGAATAATAGTACTAATAATAATACTAAGAATAATAAGTATCATAATAATATCGCGTTCCAGATGCCATAAGGGCGTATAAAATTTTTTTCAAAATCAAAATATTTTTTGGACTTAAAAAAAATCAATTAAAAAAAAAAATAGAATTTTGAGAAAAAATTTTTCTTGCATTTCCTGACGTGTCAGGCTGAAATGAGTTGATTCCTAAAAAACAATTTTTTTATATGCCCCTATAACATCTGGAACGCGATATAAGCGTACAACAGCTATTTGTAATACGTACTTTCAGCAATATTTTCACATAAAGCTATCGATTGATGCTTATACTTCATATTTAGTTCTAGTAACTCTTTACATCGATTGTTTACTTCTTGTAGTTCAGTGTTTATCCTTTCATTTTCATTCTTAAGTTCCAAGCATTGGTGGCATCCATAATTTGTATGCTCATGCCTTTTATTAGTTGAACTTGAAGGATGGACGACTAGATTTGGATTAACAATATCTTCATTATTACTACCCAAAGGAAAAACACTGCTTGGTGGACTGACGGTTTTAGGTAACGTTTTTCGCTTATTTAAGTTCTTCAAGCGTTCTGCAATGGGATCAGGTTCACGTTCTTTATTAGTTGAACTTCGTGGACTTGATGGAGATGATATACTGTTTGATGGAGATGATTGGCTGTTGCATGGAGATAAAATGCCGTTAAACGGAGATGTATTTTCTCTCTCGAATTCTTCACTCAAATTCGTGCAAGTTATTAAATACTTCTCCGGGAGTAATCTTAGTCTCTTCGACGAGTGAAGCTTTTGTATGACTTCGTCGTGCGTACCTGAAAAAATTAATTTTTGTATATTAAATGCATTCATTTGTATCTTCCGCAAAAATACGCTTTTATTCCTTCATTATTAAAAAAACAGGACATATTATTCTGTTACAAAATATTTGCCATAAATATACTGATTAGGGGAGAAGGGGTCAAATGAACCACGGGGCAATTGAACCACTCGACTTAAAAATCGAAAAAATTGAAAAACGCTTCATGCTCTTAGAATTAGATTCTAATATGTTAAACTTGGATATGATCAAAATTTGAAATCATTGCGATCGATAAATTTTGAAAAATTGAGATTTTCTTATTTTTAGGCATGCAAACTTTCTTTTCGGCTGGTGACAAATTGTTTAATAATATTTAAATTTTTGAATTAATTGATAAAATTTGAATTATAGTAGTTGTATATACTTATATTTTATAATCCTCAACTTTGTTTATAGTGATAGAATGGTTTATTTATTTATTATTTACTATTAATTGTTTTAAAATTATACGGGGTCAATTGAACCAGCAGTCCCGGGGACGATTGAACCATACGGAGAAGCATGGGACATGCGCGCGCATCTTGACTCGACGTGAAAAATACTCAGGGAAATAACCTAACAATTTGATAAACTCAATTTGTAATTAAAATTATTTTTAAATCGATTTTTAATTTATTAAATATAATATATGTGTATTAAAAATGTGCAACAGTAATATTAGAAAGTAACAATTAATATGTTATTTATTAAAAGTTCGGGTTTGAGTTATAAATGTCATTGGTTCAATTGACCCCGAGCAGTGGTTCAATTGCCCCCCCGAGCGGGGTCAATTGAACCATTCGACGCGTTTGGATAAATTAATAATTTTAAAAATTCACGTTGTTTATTAACTAATTTATGTATTGATAACACCGGCACACAAAAAAGTTGTCTGTACTTTGGGACGCGCCACATATATTCCCATGTAATTTGACCCGCTGAACCCGAATTTGAGGTCCGTTTGGCCCCTACACCCTAGGATTTTGAGAAAACTGTAAAAACCGAAAAAAACGGAAAATTGGGGTTTTGGTGATTGAAAAATTTTTTTAGATTCTAACTATGCATGATGTTCATGTATTTCGATCTGCTTATACTTATCTGAAGTGTACTCAGACAAGCAGCCATTAAAAGTCTAAGTAAATCCCGAAAAACCCATGAAAATTGCGAAAAAAAAAAAAAAATTCCCAATATTGTGATAAAAAAAAATGTATTGAGCTAAATATATGATGATTTTCATGTAGGTTTATCGACGACATATAAATCTCCAACTTTTATAACTCAGACGTCTCGAAAACATCAAACAAATGTGCAAAAAACCCCGAAAATTGGAAAAAAATCAAATGTAATATAATAAAAATCGAGTTATTATTCAAAATAAATAAAAAAAATCACATCATTCTATATGTGGCACAAAAAAAAAAAGTATTTCGTCTTAAGACTTAAAAAAAATTAATTTTTTCGGAAAATATCATCAAAACCCTTTGGATTTGAATTTTAATTCGTTCTCCGCTTATATCTCACCCCTTTTATCTTCAAACGTCCTGCATAAAGGGTTTCTCTTTCGTTTCCTCTACTCTTCGCGTAAATCTCTTCAGAGTCCAACAATGATCTACCATCATATTGACATCCACTCATGTTTTGATGGAATGTTTCTTCTCTTTCTTCACTGAAATTACCAAGATTTTCAGGAAAGTGTGAAAGATGAGATTGTAAATAGTGCAATTTTGTATTCACATTCCCTAAAAAATTTCGAGATACTTCCTTAAAACTTCCCCAAGCTGCTCTCTCAATCTTGTGCATCTCATACTCAAGATTAGCATCCTGGAATTGAGTCCGAATTTGGGGTACATAAAAATTCCTTCTTTCAATTTATTGTCACTTATAGCTGGAAATTTTTCGTCCAAGTACTTAACACAGTTGCCATTTTTATCGAGAGCTTTGACAAAATGCTTCATAAGGTCAAGCTTGATATAAAGTGGTGGCAGCAAGTACTTGTAAGGATTAATGAGAGATTCTCGCATAACGTTGTGAGAACCATGATTCAAATTCTTTCTTGTTGGCCGTTCTTTTCTACTGTAGGACATTTTCCGATCGTGACTATCCTACAAACATACAAGAAGGGATATATTGTGAACCAGATTGTTGGCTTAACTAGTGTAGCAATTTTCAGATCACCACAAACTTTTCAATGATTTTTGGTCAAATGAGCTACTGGAGTCGGTGCTTTGAGACTTCGCTTAGACAAAGCAATGAAAAACTTTCACTCCTCGTCCTGAAAGTGTTCGGCTTTAACTCATCAATCAAACTTCTTACATCTGAACAGTCCACTAATGAATTTTCGCCGTTTTAAAAATGTTATCAGATTTTTTTTTCCCTATCACGATAAAAATAAGCTGTTGTATTTTTAGTTAATAAATTTTTTTTTCTTTAAGCTGATGTTTCAGGGTTTTCACTTCTAGGAACTTTTTGGGCTCAGAATCGATTTCTTGCTTAAATGCTTGTGCCTGTAACCAGGGCACCTCCACGTGGTGACGGCGGGCAACAGGGACCGTCTGGCATAGTCCCTGGGTTAACGGCTTGAATGCCGTCATGGCAGGCACAAGTAATAAGTGTTTTACGATGCAGGGACCCGGAATCCCAGTATCGGCGTCTGGTCAGAGTGAGAAAGCAGGCTCGCAGGCGTCGTCATCAAGTGACTGCAGCTCTTCATTAGTGGGTGACTTGGCTTCTGAAGCGTTTAATATGACAAGAAGTGTCTCTCACATATGTAACAAAAACTCCAATTGCTTCTGTTACATATGTGGAGAATTTGAAGTAACGAAAAGTCGTAGATCTTTTTCAAACAAATTGAAAAATGTCTACGAAACCTGCTTCGGTATCCAGATTACGAACTGGGAAGCAACTTGGGTACCACATTCACTTTGCAATCGGTGTCACACGATGCTTACTCGTTGGGAGCAGACGAAAAGTAAACAGTGCTTGAAATTTTCAAAACCTGTGATTTGGTCTGCACCAACGAGTCAAAAAAACTGCTATTTTTGCACGACGGAAGTTTCAGGTTTTTCTTCGACAACCAAACATAAAATTCAATATGCCAACGTAACATCAGTTGTGCCAGCAGAAAAAGTTTTGAATGTCGAAGAACCTGCAGCTCCTGAACCAGTGAATGAACATGAAGAGATGGAAGTTGAAGATAACTTTGAAGAAATCGATCCTGAACCCGAAGAGATCCATTCTGAGGATGAAGAATACATCCCGAGTGGTGTTCCTAGAAGTAAAGACCCTGAAGTCTTCGATCAACTTGAATTGAATGACCTTGTACGAGACTTAGGACTATCTAAGGTAAAAGCTGAACATTTAGCCTCAGCTTTATGGTAGAAAGGTTTATTAGCTAAAAATACAACAGCTTATTTTTATCGTGATAGGGAAAAAGAGTTCCGGAAGTATTTTACAAAAGACAGCGAAAATTCATTTGTGTACTGTTCAGATGTAAAAGGACTGATCGATGAGTTGAAGCCAAACACTTACAAAGACGAAGAATGGAGGCTTTTATTGACTCCTCTAGGCGAAGTCTTAAAGCTGTGCTTCTTCATAATGGAAACTTATTGGCACCGATTCCAGTAGCTCATTCGACTAAACTAAAGGAGACTTATGACAATTTACAGGTTGTATTAGATAAAATAAACTATTCAGAACATCAATGGAAGGTTTGTGGTGATCTGAAAATTGCAACAATATTGCTAGGCCAACAATCAGGGTTCACAAAGTACCCCTGCTTCTTATGTTTGTGGGATAGCCGAGACCGAAAGAATCATTACATTCAAAAAGAATGGCCAACAAGAACAAATTTGAATCCTGGTTCTCACAATGTTACGCGACAATCTCTAATTGATCCTTCCAAGTACTTGCTGCCCCCACTTCATATCAAGCTTGGCCTTATGAAGCAATTTGTCAAAGCTCTGGATAAAGATGGAAACTGTTTTAAGTACTTGGGCGAAAAATTTCCAGCTATAAGTGACGCTAAATTAAAAGAAGGAATTTTTGATGGACCCCAAATTCGGACTCTATTCCAGGATGCTAATCTTGAATATGAGATGAACGAGATTGAGAGAGCAGCTTGGGGAAGTTTTAAGGAAGTATCACAGCAATTTTTAGGGAATACGAAAAGTGATAACTACGCAACTTTAGTTGACGAGTTGTTATACAACTATAATACTTTAGGTTGCTTAATGAATACAAAATTGCACTATTTACATTCTCATCTTTCACACTTTCCTGAAAATCTTGGTGATTTTAGTGAAGAGCAAGGTGAGAGATTCCATCAAGACATTAGTGTGATGGAAAAACGATATCAAGGAACGTGGGATGTAAATATGATGGCAGATCATTGTTGGACTCTGAAGAGAGATTTACCCGAAGAAGAGAGGAAACGAAAGAGAAACCCTTTATGCAGGACGTTTGAAGATAAAAGGGTGAGATATAAGCGGAGAACGAATTAAAATTCAAATCCAAAGGGTTTTGATGATATTTTCCGAAAAATTAATTTTTAAGTCTTAGGACGAAATACTTTTTTATGCACCACAGATCGAATGATATGATTTTTTTATTTATTTTGAATAATAACTCGATTTTTATTATATTACATTTGATTTTTTCCAATTTTCGGGGTTTTTGCACATTTGTTTGATGTTTTCGAGACGTCTGAGTTATAAAAGTTGGAGATTTATATGTCGTCGATAAACCTACATGAAAATCATCATATATTTAGCTCAATACATTTTTTATCACAATATTGGGAATTTTTTTGTTTTTTCGCAATTTTCATGGGTTTTCGGGATTTACTTAGACTTTTAATGGCTGCTGGTCTGAGTACACTTCAGATAAGTATAAAGCAGATCGAAATACATGAAAATCATGCATAGTTAGAATCTAAAAATTTTTCAATCACCAAAACCCCAATTTTCCCGTTTTTTCGGTTTTACAGTTTTCTCAAAATCCTAGGGTGTAGGGGCCAAACGGACCTCAAATTCGGGTTCAGCGGGTCAAATTACATGGGAATATATGTGGCGCGTCCCAAGTACAGACAACTTTTTTTTTTAGGTGCCGGTGTAATGATAGTAGACTTAATAAACTATCATTCCAAGAAAAAAAAATTTATTATTTAGTTTTAATTCGAATAGTAAAAAATTACTAAACTTTTTTTGGTTCAATTGACCCCCTTCTCCCCTACTTAAAAATTAAATTCATTTCTTCGGAAATTAAAAGAATATTTGTTTGTAGATGATTTTGATAGAAAAATTATTTCCGGCCGCAAAAATGATATAGAAAATTTTTGTACAATGAATTATAAAAAAAAAAATACTTCCTTTTTTTGCTATTACAAGAAAACGTAAACAAGATTTTTTAAACTCAAAAAAAGAATTAAAAAAAAGGGGGAAAATTTTCTGTAAGAATAATATTTATAATTTTTCTACAAGACTATCGATCCAAATACTCAGGTCGGCCCGCGTTTCTCTACTACATCCACTTCAACGATAAAAATTATACGATACAATCAATATTGAAATTATTCTTGAGAAGCTCTAGTATAGGTCTTAGTTGGAAAAATTAAAAAATATCTTAATTTACAGATTTTTATCAATAATTTATATAGTTCAAATTATAAAAAATTTGACGAACCCTCCAAAGGAATTTTTATTTTTTATATTTTGATTGATTAGTTATTATATTTTTGAAGAAAGCTGCACCAAAATTATTTTCAATGATTTTTTAGATCGTATTATTTTGAAAAATTGTTAGAAACAAGGGCGTTTCTTATAAAATTATTGAAAATGCCTTATGGAAATTTTATATCTTTGATGTCAATTATTATTATTATTATTATTAGTATTATTGAAACTACTATAATTATTATTATTATTGTTATTATTATTATAATTACTTGTGTATTATTTTCATTTTTATTTATAAATCATTCATTTATAAAATGTCATACAACTTAGAAAATTTTTTTTTCAATATGAATTCTTTTAACACTAATAATTAACGTAAAGAAACAATTTTTTTCTTATTACAATTTTTTTTACTATTTGAAGTTTAGAAAAAATTTGAAAAACTAACATTTCTTTTTAACTATTTTTCTTAATAATTTTAGCAAAAAAATTTTTAGAAATCATTTCTATTCTGCTTTTTAAAAGTAAATTAAAAAAAAATCGAAGTAAGATTTAAATTTCTTAATATTTCCAGAGAAAATCTATACCGTTGCTTCTCAATATTAGACTTAAGAGAGATAAAAAATCTATGATCTACATTTGGATAATTACTATGCTCATACAACTAATTGTTTATCAATTTATTTATTATTAACATAAAGATCACGTTAAAAATTTATATCCAGTTACGGAAAAAACTATATATATATATATATATTAGAGACATCAATATTTTAATTATTTTATACTTACTTCCGGTAAAAATAATCTGGCATTCACTTATATCATCGGCTTCAGCGTTCAGTTTAATTTTATATTTGAATTTTTCTTCATGTGTTTTTGGATTAAAATTAATTATTGTCTTGGTCTCGACAATAATTGGTTTAGAATTAGTCTTTGATATAGCCGGTAACAGTCTCACGGCCGCCCACATGGTGAAATAAAAAAATATTAAATATTATACAAAAATAAATTCGTGAAATAACATAATTTCCTCTTATGCAGCAAACGGATATATAATTGTTCCAAAATAAATGGTTTCAATTCAATAAAAAATAGCACTTTCAATCACTTTACAACAATATATCACATGGAGAGCGGAAATACAAGAATACACGTAGAAATAATCACTTTTCGCAAAGCGCTTCAAGGTGTATCACTAACTGACTGAGTTACAATAACTACTTCCTCTAAGTGTACAAATATTGCTCCCAAAAACTACGTACCCCCCTACCTTCCATTGACCAATCACAAAATTTTGTCGCATTATTGGATGTACATATATATATATATACAGTGAAAGCTGTTAAAAATTACCGTAGTTCTGTCTCAATTTCTTATAAAACACTAATAAGAGCAAGAAAGACAACCTGAGTAACTTTTAAGAGCTTTTACTGTATATACATCCCACATACAAATACATATATATTTTTGAGATAGTAAGATAACAACGTTATTGAAAAATTAAAATAAAATAACGCCTGCACATTACACCCTGTATACAAATACATACGTAGATATATGTATATTTATAAGTTTTGATTATTTAATGGTAACAATAAAAAAATACTTGATTTCTCCTTATTAATATAGCTGTAATTTGAAAAAAAATTCAATTAAACAAAAAATTTTTTGAATGTAGACAGTGCACTACAGAACTGTAAGGAAAAATTGGCTACATCATAAAAATATTTTAAAAATTATAGATTGAAAAAATTTGTAATATCACTTTTTCTGTATATAAAATTTGACGAAACATTTTGCTTTATTGTTCTGTCATCTCAGTTTTATATTTTAAAGTTGAATTTAAAAAAAAATATTAAAAAATGAACAATTTTTTTTTTAATTTTTCGACTGTAGAGTTCAGTAAATATTAAAAAAATGATCATTCAATAAATCTTTTTAATTAAAATCTATTTTTGAAAAGTAACGTTTTTAAATACTATCTAACTTTATCTCTTTAATTTCTGACTTTTTTGGTGCCTATTCAAATTTCGTTATAGTTAAATTTTTTTTTATTTATTCTTATACAACTTTTAATAAATTATTGTTTCAATAATTGAAATAAATTAAAATATTGACATTCTCAGGTAAAGTGAGAAAGAGAAAGAGAGTTCAGAAAATACTTTTTACTGAAATAAGTACGGTCTTGGGCGTTCTGTGAGATTGTAAGATAAGATCTTTCGTTTTCTTTAAAGTAATTTTTAATACTTTAAATTTTTATTACTTTAAATCTACTTATTTTAGAATACGACAGAATTCTGAAAGCGTCATTATCAATAGTATTTAAAATTCGCTGTGACACTTTCTTTATCTCTATACTTTAACTGAGAAATAGCTCAACTGTACTTTAATTCAAATATTTGATTTGCAATTTTTAAAACTCATACATTTATGTCAAGTGTCATTTTATTCTTACAAAAATTGGGAAATGCAATAAAATAGAATAAAATTTTTTTTGAATCAAGTCCACACGATGTATATTGCCTTACAGATGCCAAAAGAAAAAATTTTTTTCTAAATGAAAATTTTTTTTCGTAAATTTAATTTTTTTTTTAAGTTCAAAAAATACTTAAATTGAGGAAATTTCTTTTTTGCATTTCTGCGCATTACAGACTATTTATTATTTAATTATTTAATTGATTTATCGTTAAAAATTTTCATTAGTTTATCTATACTAATATTATAAAGAGGAAAGATTTGATCGTTTGTTTCTTTGTTTTTTTTTTTTCATTGAATAGGCTTCAAAACTACTGAACCGATATAAAAAATTCTTCTACTGTTGAAAAGCTATACTATCCCCGGGTGACATAGGCTATCTTACATTATAAATAATTTGGAAATTTTTGTTAAATCCCCGTGCGAAGCCGGGGCGGACTGCTAGTTTATTTATAATAAATATTATCAATAATAACAATTTTATATAATTTGACATAAATATTTTTAATTCTGGTTAAAGAACTAGAATTTTAATTTTGGAATATTATTTACAGTTTTTGTAAATTTAATGCTCTGCATGACCTCACGCAAGAAGACAAATAAATGTGTCACAATATAACACTTGAGCCGATCGGAGAGTGACACTTTTTCTTGTGTGCAGCCGGTGTTCATCGGTTTATAAGATATAATTGTAATCATGTTAAAAAATATTTTCAGAAATCAATATTCTTTTATCCGAAAGAAAGAAAACAGCAAAAAACTCATTTATACGCTCTTATGGTATGCGAGGTCAGTCCCGGGAGGCATAAAGGCGTAAAAAATTTTTTTTTTTGGGAATCGTCATATTTTTGCATGAAACATGGAGAAATACAAAAAAAAAATTTCCCCAAATTAAGTACTTTTTGGACTTATAAAAATAAAATTTTAAATAAGATAAGAGCCCCAGTAGCTGCTCATGTACGAGTACATGCTCACTCCATGTATTTGTATATCAATATTTACAAAAGTAATTCGGTGCCTAGGCTGTATCTTTTATAGTCTAGACTCTGCCAGCAACCTTGAAATTGTACTAGAAGGTAATCCGGCGCCTAGATTGTATCTTTTACAGTATAGACTCTGCCAGCGACCTTCAAATTATATACTAAAAGGTAATCTAGTGCCTAGGCTGTATATATTTTGCAAATAAATAATCATTTATCTTTTTGAAAATCTTAAAAATCTCAGTTACTTTTCGAAATTATTTCATTAAACTGATTTATAATAATTGAATCATGAATGATATATAACATTTTCAATTTTTTTTAACTTAAAAATTACATTTCTTATAAATCATCTACTAAAATCATGCTGACATAATTATAAATAAATAATGAAAACCAAAATTTTAAACTCTACTGATAGTCTAGTCAACAAGTGCGTTTTTGGTCAAATTTTTTCAGCAATCTCCAAAAATTATGATTGAGGTATCATTTGATTCGGAATGGGGTCTAGATGATTTTTGAAAAAAAAAAATGAAGTTCCGCTTGCCATAATTGCATAAATTATTAACAATAAACAAAAAAAAAGGGGAGGGAGGGTTAGTTTTCTCCAAATATCTCAAAAAATAATAATGATTTTTCAAATTTGAAAAAAGATTCAAAAAGAGGAGGAAATTTCCTAAAAAAAGTTCCGACTCCCGGAACTGTAAGACCAATAATTATAATTTTTCCAGAGGTACGAAAATACGGCCGAAAACACGTGGTCTGGCTTGTGTAAACTACGCCAACTAGGACACTTTATTAATAAAAATTATTTTAACATATAAAATATAAAATTTAAGAAATTAAAAGATTCAAGGGCTTACTGGATAAATAAATGAACAATAATCCGCCTAAAAATTTTTAACTTCCCGCTAAAAATCTCAGATTTTCAAAAATCGGGAAGTTATTGTTTTTACCCCGTTTGGCAAAATCGAGTTTTCATCGGATCTCGACGTTTGAAGGTCACAGGAAGCTTCCTGACTACCCCCGCGATGTTGTCACTATGTCTGTATGTATGTATGTGTGTGTGTGTGTGTGTGTGTGTGTGTGTGTGACTATGTGACTCGCTTATAACTTTTGAACGGTTGAACCGATTTCATCGCGGTTGGTGCCATTCGAAAGGGCTGCTGAACTTAGATTTCCTGAGAATTTGAACCGATTCGGACCGATAGATTTTAAGAAATCTTGAAAATCTTAAAAAATAAGAAAAAATCATTTTTTGAAAAGTAGTTTTTTTGGAATATCTTTTAAACGGCTTTATCGATCAACTTCAAAAACTAATCCGCCCTTAAGCTTGAAAAACCACGCCGATCGGCGTCAACCCGATCAAAATCGGTTGATTCGTTCGAGAGATAGCGTGAACGAAAGAAAACCGAAAACCGAAAAGTGTTTTCACATAACTTCGTCATTTCTTCTCGGATCGTTTTTCATGATATAGAATAATTTCATAAGTTAAAAAACCGGCTCGAGTGCCGCCGAAAACGTGGAAAGCGGTTGATTAGTTCGAGAGATATCCTCGACGAAATATTTGGAAATAAGTGATTTTTCAACATAACTTCGACATTTTTGGAATAACTTTCAAACAGCTCTACCGATCGATTCCAAAAACTAATCAGCTCTTAACATCATAAAACCACGTCGATTGCCACCAAGCTGGTCAAAATCGGTTGATTCGTTCGAGAGATATCGTGAACGAAAGAAAACCGAAAAAAGTGTTTTTTCAGAGTTACCCGAAATTTCTAGTTTGACCAATTGAAACTTAGAAATTATTTTATAAGGCTTAAAAACTACGTAGAATGCCGCTAACCGCGTAAAAATCGGTTCATTCATTAAAAAGTTATTGCGGTATGAACATTCAAAAAATAGTGTTCCATGAAACTTCTATCAGACTTTTGAGCTCAAAGAGCTCAAAAGCATAGAAAAGGTATCTTTTTGAGCTCGGAGAGCTTAAAACAACACACAGATTGTACTTTTGAGCTCGAAGAGCCCAAAAAAGCGGCTAGGTCTCAACGGAAGGAGCGGGGAGGTGCAGGGATGGCATTTAGGGCAACCGTTTTCCTAATTTTTTATCACAATTTTTTAATTTTTTATTTAATTTTTCGTTGTTTGTGCAATAAACAATTTGTTATAAACAGAAAAATATTGTGAGATTGAAATGTAATAGGTAAAGGTTGTTCATTTATTTATCCAGTAAGCCCTTGAATCTTTTAATTTCTTAAATTTTATATTTTATATGTTAAAATAATTTTTATTAATAAAGTGTCCTAGTTGGCGTAGTTTACACAAGCCAGACCACGTGTTTTCGGCCGTATTTTCGTACCTCTGGAAAAATTATAATTATTGGTCTTACAGTTCCGGGAGTCGGAACTTTTAGAAATTCTCCTCTTTTGAATCTTTTTCAAATTTGAAAAATCATTATTATTTTTGAGATATTTGGAGAAAACTAACCCCTCCCCTTTTTTGTTTATTGTTAATAATTTATGCAATTATGGCAAGCGGAACTTCATTTTTTTTTTTCAAAAATCATCTAGACCCCATTCCGAATCAAATGATACCTCAATCATAATTTTTGGAGATTGCTGAAAAAATTTGACCAAAAACGCACTTGTTGACTAAACTATAGGGTCGTGTGACTTTAGGGGAACGAGTGGTAGGGAGTACTGGGCCCCTTTATTCGGCTGGCTCGTTCAGTGTCTCACTGTTTTTACTGAGCATTACCAAGAGATTATTTTTTAATTTGGCTGTATAGCACAAAGGTCGAATTGTATAGATAGTTTTGATTGAAATAGTGTATATCATCATTTGAAACAAATATTAAGCACGTAAGTACACAATCCACTTTAATTTTTTAAATTTAAAAGTAATTTCACATAAACGTTGTCATTTAAAGGTTATGAACCACGTGTTTATCTATAGCAACATAAATAATAAGAATTAATTTTTCTCATAGTTACATTAAAAACGATACCATTTAAGGCTTGGTATATTTTTCAATTTTTATTTTTAAATTACAAAAATTATCGTGTAAAAAAAATAAACAAGTTATTTTTGCTAATCTGCTGAAGCGACAGTTAGCTACATAGTGTGCTTGGATTCGTGTACGGGCGTAAATATTTTGGCAATGTTGGTTCTAATAAATTCAATTTATATTTCATCATGATAAACTATTAATTTTTACTGAATTATAATTTATATCAAAATTTTACCATTTTCAAATCAAAAATAATATTTTTAAATACCAGCAATTTCTTCCATGTTTAAAGAATGTTAACTTTTAAAACGAAGCTTGAGGCGAAGTAACGAGCGTAACGAATGAGTCAAAAATAATTTTTATTAATTTTTCTCAACCGTGATATAAGAATTGAGTCAAAAATAATGTTAAAATTTTTTAAGAATTTTAGTCGCTTCGTAATATTCGTCAAAGGCTTACTTATTTTAATTTGAAAATGTAATTTTAAACAATTTAATAATTGATGATTTTTGCTTATTTAATAAAGTAAAAAGTAATAACATGACTTTTGGTATTTATTACTTGCCGGAATAAATAAATAAACAGATTTGGCAATAGCGCTGCTTGATTATACCCACAACAAGAGACGATGGATGAGTGTGTGAGTTGAACATTTCTCTCTCTATAAACTATATTTCTATACCTTTCTTTTTCTCAGCTGTTGACGCGATGTTGTCAATATCTTTATTCGAATAAATGGCTGACGATAAACGAGTTACAAAACTTTTAAAATTAGACTTTCAATATTTCATAAATTATATCGGTAATGTTTTATTATTAAATTGTTTTTTATATTTTGCAATAATCCACGTTTCGCTTCTGTATAGTTTTTTATCGGTTAAAGCTTGGGAGGTTAATATTGAAAAAAAATCATAAAAGTCTCGGACAAAAGTTTGACTCCGCCATAAGAGCCCGTGGATAAGGAGATAAAAATTGTGATTTTTAAAATTTAATACTCTAAGTAACTAAAGGGTGAATTTTTTTTTTTTGAAATTTTGGGGATTAAATAAATGATGTATTTATTTTATACGTATATTTTTAATTTCAAAGCTCAAAGTTGGAAATTATTTTTACGATTAGATTCGCTCGTACTTCCTTGAGTACCTCCTTACATCTTCAGTGTTATTATCAAAAACTCTGTATGCATCAATTTTTTTTATCCAAGATGATCACAGTTTGGTATTGTGCATGCGATCAAATAACCTTGAGATAAAAAATTTCTTATAGATTATGTCGAGGGTGTGTAATGAAGAACCCCTCGTAATTTTAGCTTTGTTTTTATTTGCTTTTAATATTTTTTAACTTATTTACTTAACAAATGAATTTGAAAAAAAAAAAAAAAAAAAAAAAATTTGAAGCATATGTGCCTCATCTGTTATATATATATATGCGGTGAATGGCATTTAATGCAGATTCCCATCATTTATAGGTTTTGAAAATGGCAGAGACACCACCAAAGCGTTATAAACTTTACTTAGAGACGTGATTATGATCCTCTTGCTATGGTGAGGCGAAATTACAAAGAGGAAACGATGGGAGTGAAAGGACTATTTCATTTTCAAGAGAAGTTGATGAATACAGAAAAAAAAACGTAAGGCTATATGAGTATAAAGTGATTACAAAAATTTTTAAAAGTCGTTGAAAGTCAAACAAAAATAATATTTACATTTCTTTAGCTATGTACCGAAAACATTTTTGTTAAAAAATCAAGATAAACTTTGTAGTCTAAAAGATTACGTCAAATATCGGGCGTTACAGCATGCCGTAAGGACACAAAAATCTCTATTATTTTTTCTAAGTCCAAAAAAGTTTTAGTTTGAAGAAATTTTTTTTTGTATTTCTGCATGTTTCCTACAAAAATGAGTTGATTCTTGAAAAAAAAAAAATTTCTAAAGTTCTTATGGCTCCCGGTACCTACCATAGATGCCATAAGGGCGTATAAGAAGGCCCACTTTTTGGTCACTAGCGCGTATTTTTTGTATGAAACGTGTAGAAATGCAAAAAAAAAGTGTGTGCGATGGTAACCTTTACGCGCGATTGAAGTAAAACTTTTTTGGCGTTGACGGCATATATCACTTGAAATGATTAAAATTTTTAACTTGAATAATAAATATCTTCATTATAAATTTAAATTATATTTCTCGCTCCCCCGCCTATATTTATTTCTTGCTAAAATTTCTCAGCAAAAATTTTTTCACAATTGTTTACAATTAAAGTACAATTATTTCTAAAAAAAAAACATTATCATGGCTGTTTTTATGGTTTTTGTTTATTGAAAAAAATATTATTGGTACAAAGAACATTAAGGTGCTGACAATTTTCTTGTCGCAAAAGAAACTCCCTGATTTAAAAGAAGTGATTGAACCATGCAACTGTATATCTATATTGTATGTATATATAGATATACAGTGTGTAGGGTATTGAAAAAAGTATTGAATTACATACTTTTTCAATACTTTTTTAATACACAATCAGAGACTTTTATTATTTATAGAAGAAAGAGATCGCGATCTACCGATCTTTTTGGCATACTTATTGTCAAAAAAAATAATTTAATGGAGATTAATTTGACACTTTTCAAAAAATTGGATTTAAGTTTACTAGCAACGGAATAAAACCCTCAAAATAGGTCCAAAATTTTCTCCTGTCCGTCATGTATGAAACTCTAAAAACACTACATAACTTGCGAAAAAATGCATCGATTAAAGTTAGAATTTTTTTTTTTTTTATTTATTCCATTTATTTCATCAGGGGGCATCTTGTTTTTTTTTTCTTCTTTTAATGATTTACATAATTAAATGAGCATTATGAGTCGTGAACTTTTGGATTTTCCAAATTGAATTTTATAGAATGTCGCAATCGTCAGAAAATTTATTAATAATTTATTTATTACAAAAGTAATAAATAAAAAAGTATACTTAGAGATTTTCAAAAAACTTTGCAATTTAAAATAATTTTTTTAAAACCGTTGAATTTATATTAACCTTGCTAAAAATTTTTTTTTGCATTTCTGTACATTTTTGACGAAACTACGTTGATTCCCGAAAAAAAATTTTTTCTACGCCCTTATGCTTTTCATCGGGACTTTTTGCCGGTTTACGCCCTAATTGCATCTGAAACGCGATATAATTTTAAATAATATATTTTTTTTTTTTTTTTTTTTGAAAAAATGTAAAATGTTTTATTTTTGTAAAACTCCATAACAAAACTTTCACAATTCTGTTGTAGATAAAACTAGCGGTCCATTGAATATTTTCGATGTTACGAATTCAATGAAGTCTTCGATTGTCGACGGAACACATATAATCAAACTTAATGTCGCTGGTGTAGAAAAACCGCAGTGAGGAATGGAACCCGATAATCCGAAGTGATTCCAGTCTACCAACTTTGCAGAAGAATTCTAATCTTCATCTGCAAAATGAAGATATGGCGTCAACTGACACCTCAAACAATGACTACGGGAAATTGAAAGCAATGCGTTCCAACCTTAAAGAGAGTATACTTCGGAATCTCTGGAAACGTTCTCTGGACGGTTACGATCGGATCATGTTTAAAGAATCTAAAACGAGTATTAATGATGTTATCATAATGATAACTGGTTTTACTTTGAGATTCGGCTTATCTAATAAAGGAAGAACGCAATTAATGGAAATGTTCAAATTATGCGCGGGATCTCAATATGATCACGTCTCAATATCTGATCATCAATATAATAAAATGTTTGAAATTCCTGAAGATAAAATAATAGCTCATTATTTTTGCGCAAAATGTACAAAGATAATTTATATATCGCCAAAGAAATCAATCAAAGATT
Source organism: Cotesia glomerata (assembly GCF_020080835.1). NCBI lineage: Eukaryota > Metazoa > Arthropoda > Insecta > Hymenoptera > Braconidae > Cotesia > Cotesia glomerata. Next base: position 20,272,157 of record NC_058165.1, on the reverse strand, counting down.
CTGAAGTGGTTTGTGATCAATGTGAAGAAAAAATTCGATTAAACTCTCTCAATGAAAATTATTTTTTATCAATTAATGTTGAGTATCAATTGAAAGAACTTTTAAAACTAAAAAACATTTATTCTACAATCGGTGAAAGTTTCAATAATAAATACGGTGACAACTCTCAAATTACAGACATAACGGATTCAGAATTATTTGTAAAGTTTGCAAATAACAATGAAAAAATCATTTATTTAAATGTCAGCACTGATGGAGCACCAATATTTAGAAAATCAAAAAGGAGCATGTGGCCTTTACAAATACTTGTCAACAATCTGCCGCCTAGACTAAGATTCAGCAATGTCATTATTGCAGGGTTTATGATAGTTAAACATGAACCTACTCCAGAATTAATGAATTTGTACATGGAAAGTTTTATTAAACAAATTGAAAACCTTAACATTAAAGGATTCAATGTAGTTGACAATAATATCGAAAGAAATCAAGCGAAAATCAAAGTTGCAGTTTCTAATTTCTCTGCGGACTCAGTTGCTCGTGCATTATGTCAAAACAGAGTGAAGCATAGTGGATACTTTGCTTGCAGCTACTGTTATATAATGGGAGAAACATCTGATGGAGCAAGACATTTCCCATTCAGTGCATCAATTGAAGAATTAAGAACGCATGATTCACATATGAAAGATGTTGCAAAGTGCATTGAGAAGAGGCCAAAACTGGAATGTCGCGGCGTAAAAGGACCATCAGCATTATCATCTCTGCCGAATTTCGATATGGTTTGGAGTTTTCCGTTCGACAGTATGCATACGTGGGATTTAGGAGTAACAAAATTTTTGTGGGAATTGATACTAAAAGGCTTAAACAAAGACGAAAGATTAAGACTAGATGAAATGATAAATAATCTCAAACCACCTCGCACAGTTGGGACTCTTCCGAAAGCGTTTACTGACTTCAATAATTTTAAGGCTAAGGATTTTAATGCTTTATTATTATTTTATAGTATACCTATTGGATTGGATATATTTTTGTGATGACATAATTTATCGTTCTGCACTGTTGTCAAAAAGTTTATTCATTTTATCACAGCACGAAATATCTGAAGATGAATTGAATGAGTGTGAAGAGATGTTGATAATATTTGTTGGTAGTTTTCAAAAATTTTTTGGGGAATCGAAAATGAGGTTTAACGTCCATTTATTGTTACATGCAGTTGATTCAGTACGTAAGAGTGGTCCAGTATGGGCCAATTATACATATCCTCATGAAGGTAATATTCATTTTTAAAAATGCTTGTAAATGGTGCCAAAGGTGTTGATCTTCAAATAATTAAAAAATCAATAAATATTACCAAATTTAAATCAGAATTTCACGATAATAATAGAATTACTAATGAAAAAGTAAATATTTACTGTAAAATCTTTCTAATTCTAAAGAACCATTGATAGGAAATATGCATAATGGTGTTCTTTATAATGAATCTGACAATGTGAAATTTAATTCTACCTCAAATAGAAAATATTACGATAAATGCGTTTATAATAAGATTTTCTATAGTACAATGTTTTATAATAAAACTAATAAAGTGGGATGATAGTTATATACAACTAAAATCTGGTGAATTTGCTCGAATCCTACAAATATTTTCAGTGAAAATGACAATTTAATAAGTATTAAAGTAATAGATGCCAAGCAATTAAATATAAACGGTCTTGTAATGACTCACGTTTGGAAAATTGAAGCAAAACAAAATACAGTTTTTACAATATCTTTAGAAAATGTACTTCGTAAAGTTATTTATATTAAAAGGCGAAAATTTTGATTTTATAACTGTACAGCCTAGTAACTATCACAATAACTGAAAAGAATAAAAATTTTAAATTGTATATATAATTTTGTATGTTCAATTAATTTATGTAAATAATTTAACGTTAATTTGATTTTTCACTTTGCTACTAATCGAAAGAACTGTAATTAAAATTTGTTATAATTGAGTAATGTATAATTAAAATTTAATGAGCAATTTACATTTATTATAATTGTATAATTTATGATTAAAAATATTATTTTATGTTTTTTCTTATACTTATGTTAAAATTTTTTAAAAATGTATGTAAAATAAAAGATCTTCATTATAAATTTTATATTTGTACTTACTAGCAATAATATTTCTACTTTAATTCCACTTTTGTTATTTAAACATATTTCTGACATCAATTTTTATAGAATATGTTCAACACTTAAATTATTTTTAATTAATATTATTATAAATGATATAGATGAACAATTAAGATTAAGTTATTCTTGGTTTTTTTTTTAATTTCTATTTCAAATTTTTCAATCGCTTTAAAATATGAGATATTCAAAAACTTTTTTAAATTTAGATCATTTATAATTTGAATTCATGAGATACACAGAGAAAAATAGAAATCGTGGAATTAGCAGTCGATATAGAAGAATATTTCAAAATTGGTAAAAAATTTTTTTTTTCAGTCGTTACCAACGAGTCGGATAGAATCAATTGAAACAAATAGAAAAACTGGCGTTTCAAAAGTTGGATTGAATCGAATAGAGACGAATAGAAAGTTCTATTCGATTCTATTCGATCCCGATTGTTGGGTTACTGTTAATTTTTTTATTTGATTTTGTACAAATATATAAAATTGATTACATTGGTCTCAGAATTAATATATATTTCTTATAATTTTATTAATAATTATAAAAATAGTAAAAATAACAATGATAATAGTGATCGTAATAACAATTATAATTGTAGTTGTAATTTATTAACAATTGGCCATAAGATTGAATTTCTCTGATGGCTATAAAGGCTTATACCGACAAACTATCATCAATTTTTCGGTAATTTACCGATCGTAGAATGCAAATGGTAAAATTTTTGTACTCTGCCGCATTAACAGACATTGTCTCAAAGTTCAGTGCAGGTTCACTCAAACTCCTGCACTACAAGATGTTTAATGAAACTGTCGTTAGATTCGAGTCGCAGATTTTTCACAACTTGGAGTCCAGTCTAAAACCAACAGCATTCTGCATGGCTATCAGGGTTCCCTGATAGCCATTTTAACTCAAACTTTTATTCAATCTACTGCCTAAATTTGTAGCCAACTTGATGAAAAAAGTTGCAAACCAAACGTTTTTACTTAAGTTGTCTACAAGTTACACTGCAATTTGACGTCAAGACTTGCAGTACAAGTATTTTATTCAAGTTGTAGTAAAATTGTAGTATAATTTAACCAAAAGTTCGGTGTTAACTTGTATTCAAATTGGGGCTGTAGATTTTAGTCAATTTGTTTACAACTGTTGTACTGTAAAAATTTACGGCAAACTTGATGTCAAGTTAACTGTAACTGCTGAAATCCAACTACTTTTAATCAAAGCGTGGCTATCAGGGTTACTATTAAAAAGTATAAAAATTTGTGTAGAAAATTTAAAAACTTAAAAATTTTACAAAACTTATTCGTGAAAATTGTTTTGTGAAAATAATTGTGAAAAAACTGAAAAAACTACTTTTTCTTGCTGTGATTGCTTACGTATTCAAGAGATGGCGGCTGTATGATTCTCTGGAAGGTGCTGCCACTTTTATTCTACATCCATTTCAAGATGCAAAGTGAGTACTCACTTCATTTACGTAATTTTAATGAATATTGAATATCTTTTGTAATGTAAAAATTTATTTACTTTTATAATTTTTAAATTTATATCTCGACAAAATTTTCATTAAATTTTTCTTCTTTACTTTGATAAAGATAAATAAAAAATTCTAAAATGACTATAAATCTTTAAAAATCATCAATAATGGTTTAACAATTACTAAAAATGATCTAAAAATTACCAACAATAGTCTAATAATTATTGAAAATTATTTAAATATCAACAATGGTTTTTTAATAGTTAAAAAAAATCATTTGAAGATCACCAAAAGAGAAATTTTACATCTTAAAGTTTAAAAAAACTATAAATGTAATTTAAAAAAATTTTTTTTTTTTTTTAAATTAAAAAATTGTCGAACGTCTTCATAATTCTTCTAACAATTTTTTCTTAAATTAATTTCATAAAAAAAAAAAATTAAGTTTACTAGAGAAAAATTCTTAAGCCAAGAAAATAATTTTGAAGGGTCTCATTGTTTAGAATCAAGATAAAAAATTCTTAAATAAAAAAAAATTCTTCAGTTTAACAATTTCTAAATTTAAATCAAGAAGATCAAGTTCTTAAAAATAATTTTCTTACACGGAGAAAAATTAATAATAGTATTTACTAAGGTAAAAGACCCAATACCAGAACGAGACCCAATATCGGAACGATTTGACAATTATTATTTTATATTTTATCTCGTACTCAAATTAAACAAACTTTTCTTTATTAGAAACCTCAATCTTTTTTTTACATAGTAAAATATGAATGAAACTTTAAATTATGTTGGAAATATTGAAAAAAAATGTTAATGATGTCAAAAGTCTTAGATTTCTGACTTATCAAGGTCTCTTAATGGTTTTGCTAAGAAATCACTCGATGATCTTAAGCTCATAGAAACCTAATAGAAATACTTTTCACTAAAATTTTTAACTTCCCGCAAAGAAAATCGAAGATTTTCAAAAATCGGGAAGTTATTGTTTTCACCCCGTTTTGCAAAAATCGAGTTTTCATCAGATCTCGACGTTTGAAGGTCACAGGAAGCTTCCCTGACTATCCCCGCGAGGTTGTCGCGGTGTCTGTATGTATGTGTGTGTGTGCGTGTGTGTGTGTGTGAAAATATGTGAACCGCTTATAACTTTCGAACGACTTGACCGATTTCATCGCAGTTGGTGCCATTCGAAAGGGCTTGACCAAACTGAGATTTTGAAAACTATTTGGACAGATTCAAATCAATAGATTTTGAGAAATCTTCAAAAAACTGAAAAAAAAATTTTTTTCAAATGTGGTTTTTTTGGAATAACTTTTAAACGGCTTAATGGTTCAATTCCAAAAACTAATCAGCTCTTAACCTCAAGAAACCACGTCGATTGCCACCAGTCCGGTCAAAATCGGTTGATTCGTTCGAGAGATATCGTGAACGAAAGAAAACCGAAAAAAGTGTTTTTTCGGAATAACTCCGATATTCCTAGCGCGATCAATTCAAAATTTGAGATTTTTTATAAAGCTTGAAAAACTGCATCGAATGCTGCTATAACCTCGTGAAAATCGGTTTATTCATTCAAAAGTTATTGCGGTTTAAAAATTCAAAAAATAGTGTCATCAAATCTCTATCAGACTTTTGAGCTCGAAGAGCTCAAAAGCATAGGAATGCAATTTCTTTAAGCTCAGAGAGCTCAAAATAACATAAATTGTATTTTTGAGCTCGAAGAGCTCAAAAACGTCATTGGCGCAATTTTAAGAGCCAATTTTAAGTATGGAATTAGTATGGAATTAGCGGGAAGTTACAGGGATGGCCTTCAGGGTCAACCGTTTTCCTAATTTTTAACTTCCCGCTAAGAAAATCGAAGATTTTCAAAAATCGGGAAGTTATTGTTTTCACCCCGTTTTGCAAAAATCGAGTTTTCATCAGATCTCGACGTTTGAAGGTCACAGGAAGCTTCCCTGACTATGCCCGCGAGGTTGTCACGGTGTATGTGTGTGTGTGTGTGTGTGTGTGTGTGTGTGTGTGTGTGTGTGTGTGAAAGTATGTGAACCGCTTATAACTTTTGAACGGCTTGACCGATTTCATTGCGGTTGATGCCATTCGAAAGGGCTTGACTAAACTTAGATTTTGAAAACTATTTGGACAGATTCAAATCCATAGATTTTGAGAAATCTTAAAAAAACTGAAAAAAAAATTTTTTTCAAATGTGGTTTTTTTGGAATAACTTTTAAACGGCTTAAAGGTTCAATTCCAAAAACTAATCAGCTCTTAACCTCAAAAAACCACGTCGATCGCCACCAGTCCGGTCATAATCGGTTGATTCGTTCGAGAGATATCGTAGACGAAAGAAAACCGAAAAAAGTGTTTTTTCGGAATAACTCCAAAATTCCTAGCGCGATCAATTTAAAATTTGAGATTCTTTGTGAGGCTTAAAAAACTTCGTCGAATGCTCCTAACCGCGTAAAAATCGGTTTATTCATTCAAAAGTTATTGCGGTTTAAAAATTCAAAAAATAGTGTCTTATCAAATCTCTATCAGACTTTTGAGCTCGAAGAGCTTTAAAGCATAGGAAAGCAATCTCTTTGAGCTTGGAGAGCTCAAAATAACCCATAAATTGTATTTTTGAGCTCGAAGAGCTCAAAAACGTCATTGGTGCAATTTTAAGCGCCTAAGTATGGAATTAGCGGGAAGTTGCAGGGATGGCCTTCAGGGTCAACCGTTTTCCTAATTTTTTTTTTTAAAACTTGGCGTTGAAACTTGTTTTAGACAAATAAAAATTAAAATATAAGGTAAAAGCCCCAATAGATGATCACGTACCAGTATATGATCACTCCATGTATTTGTATATCTATATTCACAAATATAGGTATACAAATACATGGAGTGATCATATACTGGTACATGATCATCTATTGGGGCTTTTACCTTATTCAATCCGAATTTAATCCCGATTTTTCGTGTATTACACTGCGCTACAACTGCTTTTAGTTCATTTAGAAATGTATCCACGCTAACGCAAATTTTTAATTTTTCAAATATTTTTTACTAGCTTAGGATGGTAATTACTACAATTAAGATGGTTTACATAATTATTTAAATAATATTTACTACTATTGAATTCAGTTAATAGATTTTACCATAACTAGATAGTAAACTCTACTATAAAATTTTCTCCGTGTAGGTTAAGAATTATTTAAAAGTAAATTTTTTTTTTCAGTGTAACAGCCAAAAGAATTTTCGGTAATTATTTACAAGTAAATTCAAACCCATTTTGTCCTATGTTTGGCCATAGAAAATTTTTTTTTAAACTCTTCGTTTTTTTATGTATTTTTAAAAGAAAAAAAAAAGATATATCAAGAACATGAAAAAAAGATAGAATAGAAATTTTATCCAAAAACATAAAAGCCAATATTTTTTCCAACTTTTAAAGACGAAAAAGCTATCGAAATCTTCATTTTTTTTTTTTCGACCGTTGCTATGGTAACCGTTGCTAAAGTGGTCACCATAACAACGAAAAGCGACAACAATGAAAACGTCACATCAACTTTTGAATAAAGCATTCCAAATTTTCGAATGAAAATATTGTACAATTATGTATTTATAAGTTTATAAATTATGAACTTTTGAATACAAAATTAAAAATTCATTCTACGCGCCTTTTTAATCTATCAAAGGCGCTGAATGTCTCATCTTAAGTACTTCCATCTTACATTAACGTCCTAACCTATTAAGTCCCAAATAAAACCCTTACCGTGTTTGACGGCCATAAAACGACAACTTTGTAACAAAACGGCCCATTAAAATATCCTTTCAAATGCAATGGCTCACCAAATAATACAATACTTAGCAGAACTATCGTTAACTGTACCAACTAACATAAATCTCCATGAATGCTCTTCGCACTATATAGACGCCATTAAATATGTCCATCTTGCCTTAAAATAAGGCTCTAACCGTCGGCCATTAAAAATCTAAAATAATATAAGAGTACTAAGTAACAAATCGTTACCACTTTGCACTTTATATCCGGTATTAAAAAATCTTTTATTGCATTTTGTATTTATATTTTACAAAAGGATGCTTTATATTTATTTTTTCTGAATTGTTAATATTTTATTATCCATTACAAAGTATTACTTTGTCGTTTATTACGTATAGGGCCAAAAGATTCTTCACATAATCTCAAAAGAATTTAATTTAATAAAATTATTTGAATAAATAAAATTATTTTAACGATCGGATTAATTTTGTTCAACACAAATATTTTATTACAGTCGAGATTGTAAAACAAATTATTATTATTATTAATCTTTAAGAAATTACTCACATCTGTCGGCTTAATATTTTATTGCGAAAAAATTTTATAGATCAAGTTTCAAGTTAATTACTTTAGAAATGCGCTTTATGAATTTGTCGTAATTATTAATATTATTTTTATTTATTTACTAACTGATTTTATTAAGAAGATCAACTCGTGAGAAATTATATTTTTTTTATTTATTCTCAGAGAAAGTTGGTCAGCTTTTATGAAAACCAGCGAGCCAAGTTGAACCCCTTGTATAAAGGTTTGAAATAAAAAGATTACGATTCGGATCTTTTGTTCGGTTGTAAGAATTCTGGAAACCTAGATTTTTTATTTTACTTTTTTGTTAGTTTCGATGTATTGCTCCCCTTTCGATTGACAAAGTGGGTGATGTAAAAAATTTTATTCTACTTTCTACAAAGAAAGGATTGAGTTTTGTATAAAATACGCTTTATTGATAGAAAAATTCTGAGTAAAGGAAAGGATGTTGTTTTTTTGGTTGAAATTTTTTAAATGAGGTATTTTTGAAGATTTAAAATTTTTATTTTGGATGAAATTGTTAAGTTAGGTCTATCGCTATTTTTTTTCAATGTTAAATAAATTAAAAAAATTTTTTATAATAACCCGTACAAAAAAAATTTTGGTTCCTGATGAATTTCCGGATGAACTTCAGATTGTGAAACAACTATGAATTTCATAATGAATTTCATCAAGAATTCCAGCTGATTTTCATGATGAATTTCGAATTATTGTTTTGAATATTGTGTTCTTTTACTCCAAAAAATTTATTCAGATAGAAGTTTAAGATTCGTAAATGATGAGTTAGTGTAAGTTACACTAAAAATTCCAATATAATTGTCTCCAAATATTTTTTTATAGATTAAAAAAATTAAGTTTTATATGCAATTTGTTTCAAATTCATCATGAAATTCAGCTGGAATTCCCGATGAAATTCATATTTGTTTCACAATCTGAAGTTCATCCGGAAATTCATCAGGAACCAAAATTTTTTTTGTACGGGAAAAAATTGATAATAAATAATTTAGTGTTTAGAAAATTTAGAAATTTTAATGTATCGTCATTTTTTATCAATGCAAAAATTTTTCGTCAATATTTTATAACATAAGAAATGATAAATTAATTTTTTCCAAAATTTTTAATAATAAATAGTCCATTTTTTTTAGTAATATTCTTTGATATTACTGTATCGTAAATTTTTATCAATGCAAAATATTTTTTAAAAGTTTTGATAAAAAATTAATAAAAATAAAAAGTTTAATAATTTTACTGTATCGTCATTTTTTATCAGTGTAAAATATATGAAAAAAATTTTTTATAACATCAAAAATTAATACAAAATTGATAATATTAAATAGTTAAGCATTTTGCAAAGTTTAGTAATTTTATTGTATCGTCATTTTTTACTATACTGTAAAAAAAAACCGGTGTGAGTCCATGCGGTGTACGGTGTTAAAAATTCCGGTGTTAAATTCAACACAGAAATCGGTGTAGCAGTAACACCGGTCGCGGTGTAAATATTTTTTTTCGGTGTTAAATCGGTGTTATAAATTTTCCGGTTTTGATAATATTTTACCTAACACAATTTTTATAATTAAACTTTTTATGTTTAATAATTAAAGATAAATAATAAAAAAAAAGTTAATATTTAATTTAGAAAGTTTAAAATAATAAAATATAGGTAGATAAAAGTTTTTGATTAAAATAAATACACTGTAAAAATTTCGATGTAAAAATGGACCCAGAGTATTTTACACGGCCGTGTAGTGTGAAATAATGGTGTGAAATTCTCTTGGTGTAAATTTTCGATCCGTGTTACTTTAACACCATTATTAAAGGACAATTTTAGGACATCATATAGATAATTGGAAACTCTAAAATAGTGGATTTTAATAATTATTTCATAATTTTTAAGTATTTTTTTTAAGATTTTCGGAATACTTCTAAGATAATTTTAGAATCAATGCAATTTATTTGAAGCAATTTAGTTGGAATTTTGTTATTAAATCTTATGTGGAACCTTTTTGAATAATCTTAAAACATTTTTTAACTATTTGAGCACAAATTTTGAATACATTTGAGACATTTTTCGGATATTTTTGAGACAATTTTGGAACATTTTTGGACAGTTTTAGAATGTTTTTACAACAAATTTGAAACATTTTTAGAACAATTTTACGACAATTTTGAACGTTTTTTAAATGATTTTCATATAGATAATTTATTTTTGCACAGCTGAAGATTTGTCATGTTTAAAACATCCATTATATTATGAGAAACATCATGGTTACGATAAAAATAATTATTATATTGTTCCTAAACATTTAATATTGTAAATACTATTTAACTTGTTGTATAACATTCATTAAATCGATTTCTGAGTAATTTTATAAATTGAAAATTCTTAAATAAATCCCGAGTAAAAATGAAATTATTATTTTTTACGGAAAACTAATAAATTTCGTTCGACCGCCGCACCACCGCTGCACCACCGCTGCACCACCGCCGCACCATACCGCCGCACCACCGCTGCACGACCGCCGTTTGGCGGACTATTACGCCGCACGCTAAAAATTTACTCCCCCTAGCATCGCCGCACTACCGCTGCACCACCGCCGCACCAATGCTAAATCATACCTACAATTTCACAAAAAATGGTATCATAATTAATTTATCACGCAATAATTAATTAATAAATAATGCGACTAGAAATCTTTATGTAAGACCTATTGATCAACCTCCTTTTAATCGAATGCCTAATATTAAAAAAAAAATTTTTTAAATCAGGCCAAAAGCACCGCGAAATTATTGATTTTTAGTCGTATTGTTGATGTAGATTTTAATTTCGTCCTCGGGTTGCACAGAAGCGGTACGCCTATTGAAAGTACTCTGAAAGAATTTTAAAAATTGAACTGTGATGGGATTCGAACCTGGATCGTCTGCATGGAAGTCTCGAACATTGCCAACTGCACTGCAAGCCATACTTAACTTAAAAAATTTAGTTAAGCTATTTGAATGATCATCGAATATATTATTTCAATGTATATACCATCAAACAGTGGTATGGTGCGGCGGTGGTGCAGCGGTGGTGCGGCGGTATAACGATATTTATTATTTTTCGTCAAAATTAATAATTTTATTTTTACCCGGGCGCGTCACAGCTGTGGTGCGGCGGTGGTGCAGCGGTGGTGCGGCGAATAGAAATTTATTTACTTGTCACGGCGCTGGTGCGGCGGTAGTGCGGCGAATAGATAAAATCTTTACTTGTCACGGCGGTGGTGCGGCGGTGATACGGCACTTATAAAATAACCAAAATTGTCACGGCTGTAGTGCAGCGGTGGTGCGGCGCTTAAAAAGCCGTGCAGCGGTGGTGCGGCGGAATTCTGTTTTTACTCGGGATGTTACTTGTCTCATTTTGATAAATATTGAATATTAATTGTGTTTTATGGATCATGTAATATTCTTACTCCGATACGGTGTAAATTAATTCTACTGTTACACCGGTATTACACCGGTTACACCGATATTACACCGGATTTTTAACACCGCAAAAGAGCACCGCTACACCGGTGTTAATACACAGGTGTTACATAGCGGTGTTAAAATGAGTTCATTTTAACACCGCTTTTTTTACAGTGTAATGTAAAAAATTTTATTCAATAAGTTACAACACAAAAAATAAAAAAAAATTTTTACTATAATTTATATTAAAAAACAATTCAATAATTAGTGACATTCATTAAAATTACAGTATTTTCATTTATTATAAATGCATTCAAAGATAAAAAATTAACGCTAATTTTATTTGAAATTTTTTATTGTAAATTTTCTATAAATAAATAGTAAGATTTATTGTTATAAATGTTTCGTCACTTTTTATCAATGAAAAAATTGGTCGTCAATATTTTATAATATAAAAAATAAAAATAAATTTTTGCTACGATTTTTAATAATAAATAGTGCATTATTTAGTAATATTAATTGATATTACTGTTATATTACTGTTATCGTCCCTTTTTATCAATTCAAAATATTAAAAAAACATTTTTATAACACAAATGAATACAAAATTGATAATAATAAATAGTTTGGCATTTAGCAAAATTTAGTAATTTGATTGTATCGTCACTTTTATCAATGTAAAAAAAATTCTCCAATAATTTATAACACAAAAATAAAAAGAAATTGTATTTTTTCCAAGGAATTTTTCCAAGTAATAAACACAAATATTTGGTATAACTTTTAATAATCTATAAGTTAAGTCATCAATAAAATAATTTAATCTTTTATTGCATCGTCACTTTTATTCATATATCATCATTATTATTATCTCGTCAATTTTTATCAATGTAAAATATAATTTTTCTTTCTTACTAAATTAGAAAAACGGTAGACCCTGAAGGCCATCCGTGCAACTTCCCGCTAATTCGTATTACTCTTCGAGCTTAAAAGTCTGATAGAAGTATCATAGAACAATATTTTTAACTTCCCGCTAAGAAAATCGAAGATTTTCAAAAATCGGGAAGTTATTGTTTTCACCCCGTTTTGCAAAAATCGAGTTTTCATCAGATCTCGACGTTTGAAGGTCACAGGAAGCTTCCCTGACTATCCCCGCGAGGTTGTCACGGTGTCTGTATGTATGTGTATGTATGTGTGAAAGTATGTGAACCGCTTATAACTTTCCGAACGACTTGACCGATTTCATCACGTTTGGTGCCATTCGAAAGGACTTGACCAAACTTAGATTTTAAAAACTATTTGGACCGATTCAGATCAATAGATTTTGAGAAATCTTAAAAAAACTGAAAAAAAAATTTTTTTCAAATGTGGTTTTATTGGAATTACTTTCAAACGGCTTAAAGGTTTAATTCCAAAAACAAATCAGCTTTTAACCTCGAGAAACCACGTCGATCGCCACCAGTCCGGTCGGATTCGGTCAATTCGTTCGAGAGATATCGTGAACGAAAGAAAACCGAAAAAAGTGTTTTTTCCGAATAACTCCAAAATTCCTAGCGCGATCAATTCAAAATTTGAGATTCTTTGTAAGGCTTAAAAAACTGCGTTGAATGCTTCTAACCGCGTAAAATCGGTTTATTCATTCAAAAGTTATTGCGGTTTAAAAATTCAAAAAATAGTGTCTTATCAAATCTCTATCAGACTTTTGAGCTCGAAGAGCTTTAAAGCATAGGAAAGCAATCTCTTTGAGCTCGGAGAGCTCAAAATAACCCATAAATTGTATTTTTAACCTCGAAGAGCTCAAAAACGTCATTGGTGTAATTTTAAGCGCCTAAGTATGGAATTAGCGGGAAGTTGCAGGGATGGCCTTCAGGGTCAACCGTTTTTCTAATTTTTTAAATTTTCAAACCGCACTAACTTTTGAATGAATCAACCGATTTTCACGCGGTTGGTAGTATTTGACGCAATTTTTTTAGTTTCATGAAGAATCTAAGTTTGAATTGATAAAACTAGGAAATTTGGAGTAATTCCAAAAAAACACTTTTTTTGGTTTTCTTTCATTCATGATATTTCTTGAACGAATTGACCAATTTTGACCGGCTTGACGGCGATCGACGTAATTTTTCATGCTAATAGCTGATTAGTTTTTGAATAAAATCGATCAGTGCAGTCGTTTAAAAGTTATTCCAAAAAAATGTCGGAGTCCCATAATAAAATTGAGATGAAATGTATGTGAAACCAATCTATTCGTGATGTGATTGGTTGAAAATATTTATTCTCATTCTGATTGGTTGAAAGTGAATATAATATACATAAACGACACATAAATATATCATGACAATGAATATGAGGCGCGCGCTTGCGCGCAAATTCAATTCTAGTTATGTTAAAAAACACTTGTTTCCAAATATTTTATCGAGGATATCTCTCGAACCAATCAACCGATTTCCACGTTTTTGGCGGCAATCGACGCGGTTCTTTAAGCTCTGAAATTATTCTATATCATCAAAAACGATCCGAGAAGAAATGACGAAGTTATGTCAAAAAAACACTTTTTTCGGTTTTCTTTCGTTCACGATATCTTTCGAACGAATCAACCGATTTTGACCGGATTAGCGACGATCGGCGTGGTTTTTCAAGCTTGAGGGCGGATAAGTTTTTGAAGTTGATCGATAGAGCCGTTTAAAAGATATTCCAAAAAAACCACTTTCAAAAATGATTTTTTTCTTATTTTTTTGACAATTTTCAAAATTTCTCAAAATCTATCGGTCCGAATCGGTTCAAATTTTCAGGAAATCTAAGTTTGAGGGAACTCTTTAGAACGCCGTTTAGTACGTTCCGATCGGTTCAGTCGTTCAAAAGTTATAAGCGAGTCACATAGTCACACACACACACACACACACACACACACACACACAGACATAGTGGCAACCTCGCGGGGATAGTCAGAGAAGCTTCCTGTGACCTTCAAACGTCGAGATCTGATGAAAACTCGATTTTTGTAAAACAGGGTGAAAAAAATAACTTCCCGATTTTCTTAGCGGGAAGTTAAAAATTTACACAATTTTTTATCATAAATTTTTAAAAAAAATTTTTTAATGTTGTATCGTCACTCATTATTCAATCATTAGCAAAAATATTTTAATAAATCAGAAATATTTAAAAATTTTTTAAGGATAAAAAAAAATTGTTTCATTCAAGATTATTTACAATTATGATTACGTGTGTCTCGTTACTTTTTGTCAATATGCAGAATTTTTTTTTGCTTAATTTAAAAAATTATTTGATGACTAAAAACTTACTTTGACATTTTAAATATAAGAATTTCGCTGATAAATCTTAAAATTTTTGATGATTTTACTGAAAAGAAAAAAAACTTTTACTTTTTACTTTTCTAAAAAATATAAAAACGCAGCTGTTATTTATAAAAAAAAAAAAAGAAAAAAATTAATACAGATAAATGATTTCATTTTCTGGCCAATAAATAAACCCGTTTGCAGTACATTGTATCCTTACATGATACTCCCACGCAATTCACCACTAAGAAAAGTTCAAAATAAAACCCGAGCGGTGAATCGCGTGAATCTACCCCAATTCTCCACAATGAGACTTTTCTCAAGACCCCAAAGCCCCAGATATAAAATCATAGAGCACAAAGGTTCTTTATGTTCTTACTCCCCCCCCCCCCCTATCTCCTTCGCCGGCGTCTTAACCCGTCGCCATTCATCTCAACTAAAAAACGTCTTATTTTTTTACTAAATCCTGGAATTCGATCACAATATCAATCCTTTCTTCAATAAAAACTCAAGACCTTCTATTTCTCATAAAGAGAATTTTTTTCCACAATCTTTCAAGTAAATCATACAAAGAATAATAATAATAAATTTATAAGTTGATCGTTGTCCAAGTCGGTAAAAAATTTAGTCTTTGTTTTTAAAAGTTTCTTATAATTTTTTATTTTTGATATTTTCACCACATTGAGCAATTTAAACTTTTGAAAACTCTAAATTGGGGCATTTCATAGTGATTGGAGGGACATTTGACTCTGGAATTCCATAAATTATATATAATTATGTGACTGAAACTTATACTATATACGGAGAGAAATTTATAGGAACCTTTTCAAAAATTATGGGAATGGTTCCTATAATAACATGATCGTTATAGGTATCAATCCTATCCTCATTATGGGAACCATACCCATAATTTATTGGAAACATCCCGTGTAAAAAAAAATTGTCCCAAAATTGTCCCAAGCGTGGGATATCCAAACGTGACACAATTTGGGACATTTTTGGGACAATTTTGGGACATATTAAAAAAAATTAAAAATTTTAAAATAGTGCGTTTAAGTAATTTTTCGTCGATTTTAGGTATTTTTTTGAAGATTTTCAGAAGATTTCACAATTTCATGACAATTTTACTACAATTTTAAACGGTTTTTAAATGATTTTGAAGAAGATAATTTATTTTTGCACAGCTGTAGATTTGTCTAGAAATTAATGGATGAAACATTTATTGAACATTTTTGGGACAATTTTAGGACATTTTTGGGACAATTTTAGGACATTTTTGGGCCAATTTTAAGGACATTTTTGGAACATTTTTTTAATATTTTTAGGACAATTTTGAACGTTTTTCAAATAAAAAAAAAAAAAATTTATTTTTGCACGGTTGTAGATTTGTCCTAAAATTAATAGATGAAAAATTTTAGGACATTTTTGGGACAATTCTGTAATGTTTCTACAACAGACTTTGAACATTTTTAGAACTATTTCACGACACTTTTGAAAAAATATTTTAAAAAATATTTAAAAATGTTCCGAAAATTGTCCTAAATTTGTCCCAAAAATGTCCTAAAATTGTTCCAAAAATGTCCTAAAATGTCCTAAAGTTGTCCCAAAAATGTCCTAAAATTTTTTATCTATTAATTTTAGTACAAATCTACAAGCGTGCAAAAATAAATTATCTTTCTTGAAATCGGTCAAAAGTGTCGTGAAATAGTTCTAAAAATGTTCAAAGTTTGTTGTAGAAACATTACAGAACTGTCCCAAAAATGTCATAAAAATGTCCCAAAGTTGTCCGAAAAATGTCCTAAAGTTGTCCCAAAAATGTCCTCAAGTTGTCCCAAAAATGTCCTAAAATTTTTCATCTATTAATTTTAGGACAAATCTACAACCGTGCAAAAATAAATTGTTTTTTTTTTTAATTATTTGAAAAACGTTCAAAATTGTCCTAAAAATATTAAAAAAATGTTCCGAAAATGTCCTAAAATTGTCCCAAAAATGTTCAATAAATGTTTCATCCATTAATTTCTAGACAAATCTACAGCTGTGCAAAAATAAATTATCTTCTTCAAAATCATTTAAAAACCATTTAAAATTGTAGTAAAATTGTCATGAAATTGTAAAGTCTTCTGAAAATCTTCAAAGAAATACCTAAAATCGACGAAAAATTACTTAAACGCACTATTTTTAAATTTTTAATTTTTTTTTGAGATGTCCCAAAATTGTCCCAAATTGTGTCACGTTTGAATGTCCCACGCTTGGGACATTTTTGGGACAATTTTTTTTTACACGGGATTCCTATACAATAATGGAATGATTCCTATAATATTATAGGAATGGCTCCTATAATATTATAGGAATGGTTCCTATAATATTATATGAATGGTTCCTATGATATTATGGGAATGACGCACATAATAATAGAAAAATGTTTATGTTCATAATAATGGAGCAATCACATAAAAAATATAAAGTAATTATTTTTTATTTTTTTGCTAATAAATTTTTTTTTGTAAATAAAAATTAATCTATCACTAGAATGAAAAAATTTCTTTTTTATAATTTTTATTTACGTGTTTACTTAATCTTAAATTGTTTATTCCAACTTAGTTATTATTGTGTTAGATAATATTGAAAAATATTGTAGCAATTCTAAAATAAAGTTTGGAAAATCCAAAAGTGCACGACTCATAATGCTCATTTAATTATGAAATATAAAAAAAAAAAAAAAAAACTTAAGTCGTTCAAAATTAATTGCCGAAAAAACAGCTGTAGTAGGAAGGTACTGCATAAGCGCCCCTGTGGAATAAAGTGTACATAATATCTATAGATATAGATATATCACCATCCATGTTAATTTTACATGGATATATATAGATATACAGTCTTGTAGTTTTCGTTTTTTATTAATTGTAATTAAACGACACTGAATTAATTAACCATTCGCATTCAGTGACCTACAATCGTCGATTAGAATTTAAAAAAAAAAATTTAACTCAAATAATTGATTTTTTCACAAGTTACAGTGTTTCCGGGGTTTCATACATGACGGACAGGAAAATTTTTTGACCTATTTTGATGTTTTTTTCCGTTTCTATTGCAGTAAATCAATTTTTAGAAAGTACGGAATTAATCTCCATTAAATTATCTCGACATTAGTATGCAAAATATCTTGATTCCGTGAACTAACAAGGCTATAATACTAAAAATAGTTGCTAAAATGAGGCGAAAAAAATTTTTCGATCGTAAAGCACTCTCTGATGCTTCGCATCATGAGTCGTGCAATTTCTCTAATAAAAAGGATATTTTTTCACTACACAATTAGAGGAGCAAGGTAGGTATAGAAATTCATTGTTTATTTTTACAATTTCATTTTATTTTTAAAACAAATTATTTATTTACAATATTTATTTACTAGAACTAGACAATTAACGTTACCTAAAATTAAAAAAAATATAAGTTACAAAAATGCATACTATATAGCGATTAAATACTACAATCTCTTACCAAACAATCTGAAAATGTTAAATCAACAGCCTAAAACTATTAAAAAAAAACTCAGGCGCTGGATATCTGTAAATATATCTTAGACGTTTCCAACTGTAATAGCTCAGTTAATATTTATGAACTTATTCATCATGATAACGTAAACTCTTGTTATATGCAATTTCTATGTATATGTTTATTATGTTTATTATTGTAAAATGATTATATGCGATTTTTTGTATTCCAATCTATGTACAGGTGTTACCCTCACCTCTATAGAATGTATTTGGAATTAAAAAAAATAAAAAAAAAAAAAAATAAATATATACATTGAATATTTATTAAATCCACCTTTTGAGTATGTAACTTTTATTATTTATATGAACAATATTACTTATTTTACATATTGCAAATGATGTTATTGGGAAGCAAGTAAAATTATCGGAATTACTAATAATTTCAAATGCTTCAAAGTGGTCATTGTAGTCACAAATAACTTGCGTTGTAATGATAAATATCTCAATATTATTAGGCATCATCACTATAATATTATGGGAATGGTTCCCATAATATTATAGGAATGGTTCCTATAATATTATAGAAACTATTCCTAGATATTATTGGAACCATTCCTATATATTATGGGAATCATGCCGATATTACAGTTATAATTATAGGTATCGTTCCTATAATTATAGGAACCATTCTCATAATTATAGTAACATTTCCCAAAAATTATGGGTACAATTCCCATAATTTAAGTAATCGCTCCTAAAATGGTATAGGAAAACATTTCATTAAAATTATAGGAATGATTTCTATATTTTTCTCTCCGTGTAGTAAAATTTATCTTATAATATAGAAGAATAACTAATTAACAACATCCCTTTGTCAAAAACCTCCATTACTTTTTAAATTTCTCGTAATTATCATTTGATTGAGTGTAACTGATGAGACTAAGAAAAATCCTTCTCTCTTACCAAAGGTATACTTAAAGTCCAATTTCAGTTGGACCACTAAACTTTTAAAAAATACTTCCCTCTCAATGCAAAATTTATCCTACAAACATTCAATATTATAAAGAATTAGACTGATTACCTACGTAGAAACAATTAAAAAAATTTGTTTTTATTGTGACTGGTGGGACAGGCATTTGTGACTGGTGGGACAAGTACAAAATGTCTACATCAAGTTGTTTATTAAAAAGACTTTTATATTATTTCAACCTTAGAAACATTATTGTTTATATATTTAACTATAAATTATTTAGGATAATTAAAAAAAAACTAATTAAAAAACACAAATAAAGGATTTAGCATGCTGACAACACGATCTTGATAAACTTAGGTGTTAATTAATAACAAACATAAAAAAATTTGTTCTTAAAACTATAATAATAAATATGTTAGTTAATAACAAAGATAAAATGAATTTGTTGTTCCCAGTCAGCATCCAAGTCAGAAAGATTTCAGTATGAAGTCTTTTAAAAAACTTCTTATAGAAGTCCTAATGTGACGTCTTAAGGAGCTCTTTTTTACGAGGTCAGAACTAAGAGCTCTTAATGAACTCATAAGTTTGGAGTCAATTTTCTGACATCTAACTGAGTCCCTTTTTTGGACTTCGTTTTGAGTTGCGTATAATGAGCTTATAGACATTATAAACAAAAACACAAATTTCTTTTTAATATAAAGCTGTCAAAATCTTATTCATTTTTCATTTATTACTTTCCTGATTGAGAAATTAAATTGAAAATGATTAAAAATAATTCGAATTAAATGATTTTAAACAATTTGAATAGATTAATATATAGATATACACTTGGTATAGGTTAACTCATTTCTCTTAATCCAGGTTAATTAAATTTTTCAAAAATTTTAAATTATATTATGAAGTAATAGGCAATAATGTTAAAATCTTCGTAATCAAACTAATTTAGATAAAATAATAAAATTGGATTCTAATCTGAAAAAATTATGTGAACTTTCTACATTTAAGGAGTACTTTGCATGTATCAATTTTAAACATTTTATTCGAATTTAACGATATCTTATAACTATATACTTATTAATTATTGTTGAATTTTTAATATTCATTAATTTATCTATTAGATTTTATATTGTGAAAAAGTAAACTAAATTTATATAGACTATTTAAAAAAATATTACAGGTAGACTTTTGAATATTTTTTAGTATATAAATATTCGTAAAAGTTACTTTTTCTCTATCGATACACAGTATCAAATAGAATAAATAATATAGACAATGATCGCAACATTTCATCACTATATAAACTTAGCTTATAAGAATAATGAGATGTTTAGAGACATATAGTTTTAACAGCGTAGGGTGTTAGGTATCGATCTAGCACGCGCGCGACTCGGGTTCGAATCTTAGTTACGGCAATTGCGATTTTCACTTTCTCTCTTTAAACCGACAATATTAGGTCTAACTAAAATAATAAACATTCGAAATCAGCATCGGTGCTTCATGAAACTCTGAATTATTTTTCATAATTTACTTTTATTATTATTATTATTATTGATATAATTTTTGTTGTGTTCTTACTATTGTTATCATTATAATAGCGTATAGAGATAAAAAATCATTCATTTGTGCGAGTTCAGAAAAAAGAGCTCTTTAAGAGCTCGTTTTGATGAGTTCTTAAAGTCTACAATAAGCGGCGCATTCGATCTCTTCAGAAGGTCTTAAAGACGTCTTTTAGACGTAGACTCTGACGTCCAAATCAGAAATCTGAGCTCATTCGGAATAACAATACGTCATTTTGCTATCTGGGTTGAAACTATTAAAACAACATTTGACCCGGATACAAGTTAGTACGGCTGAAAAGTTACTAGGAGAGAAAAATCGATTTTCTTATTGATTAAAAAAAATTTTCTTTACAAATTAGTAAAATATAAACTTTTAATATTAAATTAGGACTAAATTAGAATAAATTAGAGAAATTTTTTAATTTCAGTCATTTTCCTAAGTTTTCTTATTTATTAATAATAAATTTAGCAAAATATAAATAATAATAATAATAATAAAAATTTTTTCCCTCAATCTTGAAAGTAAATCATCGATTTTTTTCACAAATAAATAAATTCCGTTGCGTAAATGCAGTCAGCGTTTCGTTCAGTTTCATTCCCTTTGTCTCTACCTAGAAAATGAATAAAAGATGCAGTACCATACACACAACATAGTCTTATTTTATTTTATTCATTTTATTTATTTTACTCAAGAATCGACATCAGTATTACTCATCAGTGTGTACAATACAGAATTTGCTTTAACGTATTACGAGATGTTTGTAAAAAATTCATGAATGAGACAAAACGCACAAATAAAAATAAAAATAGAAATAAACTCTGACTATCTATATATCTATATATTGTATATATTGAAGGACATTTTAGTATTTAAATAAATAAAACCGACTAGAATTTTAAAAATTTTAATCTACTGATTTTTACGCTCGTCATTCTCATCCGCGACGGAAATTTGTGGAACTGAAATTATTATTATTATTATTAAAAAAAAATTAACTAAAAACACTCTTAATTGATATCTCAACAATAAAATATACAAAAAATTTTTTTTCTAATTTTTTTATGGATATTTATTATTATTAATGTTTTATTAAAAAAATTTTTATTTATCTTGAAATCTTTTTTTTTTATGGAACAAAATTTTAGAGTATATATTGGTTGAGATAAAATAGGATGAAGAATAAAGGGTGAATGGAATTACAACTAAGACAAGAGAAGTATCTGTATTTCTATATAAATATATATGTATATTTAATGTATGTATTATGTACGGCTGTAAATAAAAATCTAAACGGTGAATTACGGAGTGACTGACGCTAGTTATGAAAGTCAAAGAGTTTCATTGATGTCAGCGGCTACATCAATTGCTGCTACTTGCTATTATACATATATACATATACATGAATACTGACACGTGTAAAAAGGTTAAATTTTGAGTATATATATATATATATATATAGATTTTAATATATTTCAGTACTTACTTGTGAGATACTGTTTAAGTTTCGGTAAAAGTTTTTAGCTCTTTAATGTTTTGTTTCTTGTTAGAAAAAAAATTTAGGTGTTTTTTTAACAAAAAGGATTTTTTTAGTATGTAATTATTTTTTTATTTCATTTTAAAGAGGTTACATGCTTGAGTTTTTTTAGTTTAGAGGAATTTTGGTAAGATTAGCGGCATTTTCCGAGGTCGTTAAAATAGTCTTCAACCACACATGCAAGCGAACAACAGTTCTTGTTGTATGAACACTGAAAATAATTTATTACTATTATTATTATTTATACGAACAAAAACAGTTTCACTGTAAAAAAAAGTAAGCCATTCGGCTCCGCCCGAGATGGAAGGTAGATTTCAATTTTTTGTAATTATAAATAATTATAAAAAAAATTTGTCGAATAATTATTACTTAAACTTTTATTAATGAAAGTATAGTTTCTTTTAATTATTTTCAAATCGAACCATCATATGTTTTCATATTTTTCGTTATTTTTGTAAATTACATTCACAATAAAACAAATTCTATAATTAGTACTCAGATTGAATCTTCCTGTCTTCGATATTTTTATATTAATTTCACGAAATGATTTAATTGATTAGTCTGGGGTATCCATTGACAATATACAACTTTGAAATAACTTAGAAAGATCTAGGAGTTTTTTTCTTCAAGCTTTACCATTTTTAATTCTCTGTAAAAGAAGAAAATGAAAAATAGTTGTATATTAGAGTATAATTGTGTGAATATTTATTTTTTTTTTTTCATAATAGATATTATAGTTTGCTTTTTTGATTTTTTTTTCAACTTTTAACTTTTGTTACAATTATTGAACAGTTTTACATTTTCGTTTGCTTTTTCAATTTCTTTAAAGTAAAACTTCAACAACTTTAAAGTGAAAGTTTTAAAATTGAGCTATCGTTTTTCAATCAAAAGTTGTTCAGAAGTAAAATTACAAAAATCACAATTTTTATAATTTTTGTAATTTTAATAATTTTTTTGTGGTAAATAACTTCGATAAAATAACTAATAATTAGAAGTAATTTTGTAAGCTTTTACATGAATTTATCAAAAATCAGCTATCTTTTTGCTATTATGTAGTGTTCAGTGAACAGGCCCACTTAGTGAGCACTACGTCACTGTGGGCTCCCCAAATTTACAATACGCACCTGACAAGCGCTCGTTCCCGCTAATTTTCACACGCTTGCGCCAATCGACCGCTCGATCACGCCACATGTATTGAATTTTACTATTGGCTATCGATGTCGACATCAATAGAACGAATTATTGATTGGCTATCGCTCTCGCTGGACATGCGCATTAGCCTTCTTCTCCAAGTCAACGAGGAAGAAGACGAATTATTATTATCTTTCGCTTCCACGCTTTCGTTGCAACAAGTCGCCATTAATTCCGCTTTACTTTCGCTTATTGTTAATTAACCGCATTTCGCTATTTTTATAATTTAAATTGCTTAAATTAACCGCTAATAATTCGCTTTAATTTGTTATAGGTAAATTGTGTTATCAGTGCATTTATTTCACCGCTTTTTCAGTGCCGGCAAAGTGTTCAACCACGTGTCAACCGGCTTCGCTTTTGCAACCCACGCTGTAATTACAAATCCGCTTTTATCTTAACAATCCGCTATTAAAAATATTAAATATTGAGTGTAATTAATGTAAATAAATTACTAGTGTTATTTTTGATGATAAATTACGCGTTTTAATTGAGATATCCAACCCTAAACCTGATCCCCGCTTTTCCGCTCTTTCTGTAATTATTCATGTAGTATAAAGTTATACATAAATAAAGTCACCGGAAACGTAATTTTTACTATTTTGATCATTTTGAAGAGCTACTATTTCTAAACTAAACGCAGGATTTCACTCATTTTAATGCTCATGCAAGCTAATTGTGTAAAGAATTTGCATACTAAATTTCATTAGGATCTGTTGAGAATTCTCAACAGAATAACATTCATAAGTCGGTTGCACTACACATTGACTGAAAATGGTTCAATAGAACTCTTAACTTTGATAAAATAACTAAAAATGGTCAAAATGTCAATGTTATATACGTCAAATTTAAGGTAATTTCATGAGCTTTCACATGAATTTGTCACAAATTAGGTATCTCTTTTCAATCAAAAGTTATACATCAATGAAGTCACCGAAAACGTGATTTTCACTATTTTGATAATTTTAAAGAGCTGCCATTTCTAAACTTATTGATGGATTTCACTCATCTTCGAACTCATCCACGGTTATTATCTATAGAATATGTGTAACAAATTTCATCTAGATCCGTCAAGAACTGTAGACACAATCGCGGCAACATCCTGCGTTATATTACATATATATATATACATACACATATAAATTTTTTAACTAACGTTATTTTTGAGCTTTACTCGACTAGTTAAGAGATATTACGACAAAATTCTGAGTAAATTCCAACATGAGGACCAATGCAAAAGATTGATTTCTATGAAATCTACCTAAAAATCACGCCAAGTCCACGTTCATAAGACTATTAAGAAAAAAATTTTTATTTCTTTACAAAAGATATAAAATAAAAATTAAAAATCCAAGTAACCGATATGGTTGTATATGATTTTCGGAAATTAAAAAAAATTTTGTTGTAAATTTAAAAATTAAAAGAAACAATTTTGGAACGTATTTAGTGTGCGTGGTTACGAAATATTTCACTTTTTATGAAATTCCTAAAATCTATCTACTAGGACTTTTAAAAAAAATTGAAGTACACAATGACGCACACCAAGTACGTTTCAAAATTGTTTCTTTTAATTTTTAAATTTACAACAAAATTTTTTTAATTTCCGAAAATCATATACAACCATATCGGTTACTTGATTTTTAATTTTTATTTTATATCTTTTTGTAAAGAAATAAAAATTTTTTTTCTTAATAGTCTTATGAACGTGGACTTGGCGTGATTTTTTACAGTGAAACTGTTTTTGTTCGGATTTCAGTATTTTTTGTAATTATAATCCGAACAAAAACAGTTTCACTGTAAAAAAGTCGCGCCAAGTCCACGTTCATAAGACTATTAAGAAAAAAAAATTTGTTTTTTTCTTTAAAAAAATATATAAAATAATAAAATTAAAAAATCCAAGTAACCGATATGATTGTTTATGATTTTCGGAAATTAAAAAAAATTTTGTTATAAATTTAAAAATTAAGAAAAAAAGTTTGGAACGTATTTAGTGTGCGCGGTTGCAAAATTTTAAAAAATTGAAATACACAATGACGCACACCAAGTACGTTCCAAAATTTTTTTCTTAATTTTTGAATTTATAACAAAATTTTTTTTAATTTCCGAAAATCATAAACAATCATATCGGTTACTTGGATTTTTTAATTTTATTATTTTATATATTTTTGTAAAGAAAAAAACAAATTTTTTTTTCTTAATAGTCTTATGAACGTGGACTTGGCGCGATTTTTTACAGTGAAACTGTTTTTGTTCGGATTTTAGTATTTTTTGTAATTATAATAAAAATTTACAATTGGTACCAACTTAATTAAATCTCGCGTTGGTTGCATTTTTTATAGCAAACTATCCCCTTGAAACTAGTTTATGTAAAAATAATTCCAGCGCACCCTGGCGGGCGTAGATGCAAGCTGTGAAATATCTATTTTTAATTGTAGTTTCCCATCTAATGAAGGATTACTATGCATTCTCGAATTATTTAGTCTGTGGCAGATCACTTTGCCCATCGAAAAAAAAGTCAGGTTCGAAATTTTTGCGTTGCTATAGTTTGTGCTGATTAAATTTAATAATTTCAAGTAGATTAATTGTTATAAGTGAATATAATTAATTAATAACAGTCAAATAAAGTATGAATTACTGTTATAATATACAATTTAGGAAAAAAAAGTACCGTAGAATTAAATAAAATTTTGCAACCTCAAAATACCGTTCTGATTACAGTAAACACAGTCGGTAGTCCGGCGCTCCGTTTACAGCAGATTTGAACGGAACTTGGCGCCAGATTCTACCGAATCTGTGGATAAAGATTGACAATTTTTAATACATTTCCGGTGGCAAACTATCCCCTTTAAGCTATAGTTCATGTAAAAGTTATTCTTGCGCTGCCTGGCGTGTGTAATTGCAAGCTGTCAAATATCTTTTTTTCACTGTAGTTTCCCATCTATTATAAGATTAGCATGCACCCTTATATTATTTAGTCTCTGGCCATCCGCTTTTTACATAAGAAAAAAGTAAAAATCTAAAAATCTGGGTCGCTATAGTTTGTGCTGATTATTTTTAATAATTTTAAATAGAAATTATAAAGATAATTGATAATAATCAAGAAATACGCGTAATAAAAAGCATGAACTACTATTATAAAATATCATATGAAAAAAAAATCAAAATAAATTTGAAAAAAAATTTGTAACCTCAAAAAACCGTTCTGCTTACGGTATATACACAGTCGGTAGTCTGGCTAGAGAACGGAACTTGGCGCCAGACTCTATCGAGTCTGTTGATAGAAATTTATGAAAAATTATTTATAATGAAGAGGTTGAAAAGTAAAACGGATAAAAATTTAAGAAAAATTGAGTTTTTCAATGTTTTTTTTTTAATTCGCAGTTTTTCGCAGATTGATATTTTTGAATGAATCTACACTGAAAAAAAAAATTAACTTGATTCGAGAGAAAAATTCTTGAACCAAGAAGATAATTTTGAAGAGTTTCATTGTCTTGAATTAAGACGAAAAATTCTCGAATTAAGTGAAATTGACTTAAGGGGTTATACGCAGTTGCAAAGCTAAAAAAACAACATTTTTTTATGAATTTTTTCTAGACACAGTTTTTAATTATCAATTACAAGTGATGGTTATTTAAATAGAGCCTACTTTAAAGAATACAATAGCGCGTCAATCACGTAAAAATATAAATGTGCACCGCTCCTGTAGAAGATGTTCTGAACGACCTTTAAAAAAAAGGCGCTTGGCGGTGATCTCCATTTCGGTGGTTTGGATTATCTGAAATCAAAAAATATGGTGAATTCTTTTACAGGATAGATTAATGCAGGTATTGGACGTAGGAATAAGAAAAATTTTGATTTTTGACAAAATGGCGTCTATTTGTAAAAAATTTTTTGTTTTTGTTGAAAAACAATTTTCCAAATTGTTAAAAAAAAAAATTAGAAAAACGGTTGACCCTGAAGGCCATCCCTGCAACTTCCCGCTAATTCCATACTTAGGCGCTTAATATTGCACCAATGACGTTTTTGAGCACTTCGAGCTCAAAAATACAATTTATGGGTTATTTTGAGCTCTCCGAGCTCAAAAAGATTGCTTTCCTATGCTTTAAAGCTCTTCGAGCTCAAAAGTCTGATAGAGATTTAATAAGACACTATTTTTTGAATTTTTAAACCGCAATAACTTTTGAATGAATAAACCGATTTTTACGCGGTAAGAAGCATTCGACGCAGTTTTTCAAGTCTCACAAAGAATTTTAAATTTTGAATTGATCGCGCTAGGAATTTTGGAGTTATTCCGAAATTGATTTGAATCGCCATATTAAGGCCATATTAAAGCAAATTTTTTTAAGGGAGTTGGGAAAGAACGGATAGGGGAAAGGGGGGGACCTACTCAGTGGGAATTTTTTCGTAAATGAAAAAATAATAATCAGACAGCCCAGACTGGGAATCGAACCCAGATCTTTCGGTTACGCGCCAAGGGCTCTACCAGTTAAGCTATCCGAGACAAGTACTGACTACTTTATTCAGTCACGTATATATGGCTCTTTACCGTAAGATGGCCGGTGTCTTATCAAATCTCTATCAGACTTTTGAGCTCGAAGAGCTTTAAAGCATAGGAAAGCAATCTTTTTGAGCTCGGAGAGCTCAAAATAACCCATAAATTGTATTTTTGAGCTCGAAGAGCTCAAAAACGTCATTGGTGCAATATTAAGCGCCTAAGTATGGAATTAGCGGGAAGTTGCAGGGATGGCCTTCAGGGTCAACCGTTTTTCTAATTTTTTTTTTTAACAATTTGGAAAATTGTTTTTCAACAAAAACAAAAAATTTTTTACAAATAGACGCCATTTTGTCAAAAATCAAAATTTTTCTTATTCCTACGTCCAATACCTGCATTAATCTATCCTGTAAAAGAATTCACCATATTTTTTGATTTCAGATAATCCAAACCACCGAAATGGAGATCACCGCCAAGCGCCTTTTTTTTAAAGGTCGTTCAGACCATCTTCTACAGGAGCGGTGCACATTTATATTTTTACGTGATTGACGCGCTATTGTATTCTTGAAAGTAGGCTCTATTTAAATAACCATCCCTTGTAATTGATAATTAAAAACTGTGTCTAGAAAAAATTCATAAAAAAATGTTGTTTTTTTAGCTTTGAAACTGCGTATAACCCCTTAAACCAAGAAAAATTTCTTAGTTTAAGAATTTTTCTACTCAAATTACGAAGATAAATTTTTTCAAAATTATTTACTTGATTCAAGTAAATTTTTTTTGCTGTGTAAGCGAGTGAGTACTTATTTTAAAGGAAATTTTATGATCAATTTATTATTATTATTGAAAATTTATATAAAATCATATACAATGAATTTAATAAAAAATGAAAGTTTAAATATGCAGAAAAAATTTAGTTTTTCAATATTTTTTGCTAATTCGCGGTTTTTCGCGATTTTTTTGCGGATTGATAAAAAATAATTATTTTTGCAATAATTATTATTGCCATATTAACGCAAATTTTAAGGGAGTTGGGAAAGAACAGATAGGGGAAAGGGGGGGACCTACTCAGTGGGAATTTTTCCATAATTGAAAAAATAATCAGACAGCCCAGACTGGGAATCGAACCCAGATCTCTCGGTTACGCGCCAAGGGCTCTACCAGTTAAGCTATCCGAGACAAGTACTGACTACTTTATTCAGTCACGTATATAAGACCCACCGAGCAAACAATACAAGAAAATATAATTTATCATTGTTATTAAAAATTTATAAAATCACATCAAATGAGTTTTATAAAAGTTACAAAGTATGAAAATGAAGAAAAAAATCATTTTTCAATATTTTTTTGCTAATTCGCGGATTTTCGCGGATTCATATTTTTAAATGAATCTAGTTGTGTAAATACTTATTTTAAAAGAATTTTATAATCTAAGTATAAGATTCTACAATTCAAAATTATTACACGCAAAAAAAAAATTGGGGCTGCCACATGATACATTCCTGTGGCAGCTACATGATTTTCATGTGACTACCACATCATTTTCATGTTGCTGCCACATGATTTTCCTGTGGCAGGCAATACTATAATAATAGTTAAAACAACAATAATAATTATCTTGATGATAAAAATGATAATAATCGATATTATTAAGAGAATAAGAAAAATTTTGTGGTCAGTAAATTTTGATGATAAAATGGGTTTTTATGGTTAAATTTGGTATCATTAGAAAGGTCTTGATCTGGAGTTGTGCCTTTTCAAGGTTTCATATCATTCTCACTAATAGTCAATATATTATGATAAGAATTAAGGTTGCATGCGAAAATGCTCTATCTCTAGATACATAATTAAGAAATGACCTTGCATCTGGTGAACTATTGCCATTTTTAAAGATATAAGCTCATCCTGACATTACACTCATCGACACCTTTCATTTGAGTACCCACATCAACTTTTCATATATTTATATATTATATATATATGTATATATAAAAAAAATATCAAAATGCATGTGGGTTCTCAAATGAAAGCTCTTGATGAGTGTAATATCGGGAAGAGCTTACATCTTTAAAAATATCACTAATTGAGAAATGACCTCGTATCTCGTGAACTATTGACATTTTTAACGATATAAGCTCATCCTGACATTACACTCATCGACACCTTTCATTTGAGTACCTACATGTACTTTTGATATATTTATGTATATTATATATATGTATATATGAAAAATATATCAAAATGCATGTGGGTACTCAAATGAAAGCTCTTGATGAGTGTAACATCGGGAAGAGCTTATATCTTTAAAAATATCATTAGTTGACAAGATAGCAATGTCGGTACTTAATTATTGACATTTTTTAAGATATAAGCTCTCCCCGATGTTACACTCATCAAGAGCTTTCATTTGAGTACCCACATGCATTTTGATATATTTTTCATATATACATGTATATATAATATATATAAATATATGAAAAGTTGATGTGGGTACTCAAATGAAAGGTCTCGATGAGTGTAATGTCGGGATGAGCTTATATCTTTAAAAATGGCAATAGTTCACAAGATGCAAGGTCATTTTTTAATTAAGTATTTAGAGATAGAGCATTTTCGACTTTAATTCTTATCATAGTAAATTGACTATTAGTGAGAATGATATGAAACCTTGAAACGGCACAACTCCGGGTCAAGACCTTTCTCATGGTACGAAATTTAACCATAAAAACTCATTTTATCATAAAAATATACTGGCCACAAAATTTTTCTTATTCTTTTAATAATATAGATTATTATTATTATCATGATAATTATTATTTTTGTTGTTTTAATTGTTATTATAGTATTGCCTGTCACATAAAAATCATGTTGCTGTCACATGAAAATGATGTGGCAGCCACATGAAAAAATCATGTGGCAGCCACAGGAAAATCATGTAACCGCCACATGAAAATCATGTAGTAGCCACATGAAAATCGTATGTGGCTGCCACAGGAAAATCGTGTGGCAGTCACATGAATGATGTGGCAGCCCCATGAAAAATCATGTGGCAGCCCCATGAAAAACATGTGGCTGCCACAGGAATGTATCATGTGGCAGCCCCAATTTTTTTTTTTTGCGTGTATTATTTTTTTTTTCAGTATCTAAAAGCAATTATTAGAGGTATAACAATAATAAACAACAAAAATTTTTTTTTTATTTTTAATTTAGACTTTCTTTTACTTCCGCGGTTGGCTTGATATTTTGAAGATAATTTAAAATTTTGTTAATGAAAATAATTGTAATAAATAATTTTCTATAAATTATTGATAAATACATACCCATGTGTCTTTAATTAGGCAATCTCCATCTACATTCACAATAAAAAATACTAAAATTAAAACAACAAAGAAAAATAATTTTAAATTAAAAATTAAAATTTTCGACATTTTTCACACTTTAATATTTATTGTTCAAATTACGTAAGCTTATACTTCAAGTAGATTAATTTTAAAGAGTAATTAAAATAAATTTGATGTAACGCTACTTATATACGTTAATTGTTACAATTAAACTATTTATAAAAATTATTTTACTTATAAACAACTGATTACATAATTTACAGCGGAAATTAAAGTAATAACATGTAAATAATAAAATTAGATAATTACCGAAGTTAATTTAAGAAATAAAATTTTTATACTAAAAATTTTTCCTTTGTCTTAGTTATAATTTTTGCTCCGCTGGAAAATTTTTATACCTGGATCATTTTCGTAAAAAACAAAACTTGTTTTTTACAATTTAGAATTTCTACCTGTAAAAATTATTTTAGAAATTTAACCATTAAAAATGCACCTGATGCGGAGTCAGTTGAAGTTTGGAAACCGGAGACTTTAAATCGTTACAATTTCCTCTTCTCATAAGTCTTTATAGTTTTTGACAAATATATATTATATAAATTATACTTAATAATTTATATTATTTAAAACACAGTTTTAAAAATTCAACAATGCCAAAGATTATCACAATTTCCAAAGTGATAATTTTTATAATAATTTTAACAATTGAATGCTTGATTGAGACAACAGAAGCTAGAATTTCTTGTCGAGCTATTGGAGACAGAGTATGTATTAATTAATTTAATAATAAATTAGTAATTAAAAAAATTTTTAAAAATATCAATAATAAAAATAAAAAAAAAAAATTTTTAATTATAAAATTTGAATAGTAGGAGGATATAGAGGAAAAAATTTTCTTTAAAATAAATACCCACATGTCAAGATTGTTTTAAAAATGTCAAGCCGCGAAAAAACGGGGGATTGAAAAAAAAAGTCTAAAATCTATATTACTAAGAGAATAAAAAAAATTTGTTACCAAGATATATGATAAAATCGGTTTTTTAAGTGAAATTTAGTGTCATTGCAAAGGTCTTGACTTGAATTTGTGGCTTTTCAAGGTTTCATTTCATTCTCACTGATAGTCAATTTATTATGATTAGTATTTAGGCTGCATTCGAAAATGCTCTATCTCTAGATAGATAATTAAGAATTGACCTTGCATCTCGTGAACTATTGACATTTTTAAAGATATAAGCTCATTACGACATTACACTCATCGAGAGCTTTCATTTGAGTACCCACATCAATTTTTCATATATTTATATATATTATATATTATATTTATATTTATAAATATATGAAAAATATATCAAAAATGCATGTGGGTACTCAAATGAAAGTTCTTGATGAGTGTAACATCGGAATGAGCTTATATCTTTAAAAAACTTCAATAGTTAAATAATTACAGGGCATTTTAACAAGTATTTCGGGAACTATTGATATTTTTAAAGAAATAAGCTCATCTCGATGTTATACTCCTCAAAACCTTTCATTTGAGTACCCACATCAATTTTTCATATATTTATATATTTTATATATATGTATATATGAAAAATATATCAAAAATGCATGTGGGTATTCAAATAAAAGCTCTTGATGATTGTAACATCGGAATGAGCTTATATCTTTAAAAATATGATAAGTTGACAAAATACAATATAATTTTTTAATTATTGACAATTTTAAAGATATAATCTCATCCCGACGTTACACTCGTCAAGACCTTTTATTTGAGTACCCACATCAATTTTTCATATATTTATATATTTTATATATGAAAAATATATCAAATATTCATGTGGGTATTCAAATGAAAGCTCGTGATGAGTGTAACATCGAAATGAGCTTATATCTTTAAAATATATATCATATATATGAATATATGAAAAATATGTCAAAAATGCATGTGGGTATTCAAATGAAAGCTCTTGATGAGCGTGACATCGGGATGAGCTTATATCTTTAAAAATATCATAAGTTGACAAAATACAACATAATTTTTTAATTATTGACATTTTTAAAGATATAATCTCATCCCGACGTTACACTCATCAAGACCTTTCATTTGAGTACCCACATCAATTTTTCATATATTTATATATTTTATATATGAAAAATATATCAAATATTCATGTGGGTATTCAAATGAAAGCTCGTGATGAGTGTAACATCGAAATGAGCTTATATCTTTAAAATATATATTATATATATGAATATATTAAAAATATGTCAAAAATGCATGTGGGTACTCAAATGAAAGCTCTTGATGAGCGTGACATCGGGATGAGCTTATATCTTTAAAAATATCATAAGTTGACAAAATACAATATAATTTTTTAATTATTGACAATTTTAAAGATATAATCTCATCCCGACGTTACACTCGTCAAGACCTTTTATTTGAGTACCCACATCAATTTTTCATATATTTATATATTTTATATATATGTATATATGAAAAATATATCAAAAATGCATGTGGGTATTCAAATGAAAGCTATTGATGAGTGTAACATCGAAATGAGCTTATATCTTTAAAATATATATCATATATATGAATATATGAAAAATATGTCAAAAATGCATGTGGGTATTCAAATGAAAGCTCTTGATGAGCGTGACATCGGGATGAGCTTATATCTTTAAAAATATCATAAGTTGACAAAATACAATATAATTTTTTAATTATTGACATTTTTAAAGATATAATCTCATCCCGACGTTACACTCATCAAGACCTTTCATTTGAGTACCTACATCAATTTTTCATATATTTCATATATTTATGTATATTATATATATCTATATATGAAAAATATATCGAAAATGCATGTGGGTACTCAAATGAAAGCTCTTGATGAGTGTCACATCGGGATGAGCTTATGTCTTCAAAATATATATCATATATATGAATATATGAAAAATATGTCAAAAATGCATGTGGGTACTCAAATGAACGCTCTCGATGATCGAACATCGGGATGAGCTGATATCTTTAGAAACGTCCCTAATTAAACAAGTACAGTGAAATTTAACAAAATTCATTATTTAATAAAGCAAAATTTTACTTATTTATAGTCCACTACAGCAGTCACGTAGTGACTGCAATTGCTAGGAATGATTAAATTTTTTTTTTTTCTATTTTATTGTTATGATATTAACAATAAGTGCTTTAAGACATATTTCCAATAATAATAATAATAAATTTATTTTAGTGTTTGGACGGAGATCAATGTTGTTCAAAAATTTGTCGAGTGAACAGTTTCGTCGGCTTAGGAGAGTGCGTTACAAAATATTATTTTTTAATTAAAGAATATTATTCTTTAATATCTTCCAACAATTGAATTCGTAAATTTTTTTCAAGCTAGCTTCCATTTTTCTTAAAAAAAAAAAATTACATGAAAATTTATTGAGGAAAAAAAAATAGTGTAGCAAAATTTTCTATAAAAAAAATGTATCCTGTAGCATGGTACGAAGATAAGAGAAATATAGAGTTGATTAAATCTTGTTTCACTTATCTGAAACATCTTACTCGCGACGTGCTCTTGTATCCTGGATGTACTTCTCATCACGTGGGAGTTTACTAGCAGAAAATTGGACATTGATCAATTTAACATCCGAGCAACGTGGGCAACTGTAATTTAACCTTGTATGTAATAAAAATAATTATCATAATAAATAAATAAATAAATAAATAAATAAATAAATACCTGAGTTGATGAACGCCATAAATCTTTTGATGATCGATGGAGATTAATCAACCGAGTATTACAATCCAAGATGACGAATCAAGAGTCGGGTTGTTGTATTATTATATGTACAAGTATGTAAGTATGTATGTACGGCGTTTTAAAAGTTGAGCATGCATTCCCAAGTGGTATACCATTCCGACGATAATGCCTCATCACGTGCAGCTAACTGTTGATCTTTTTGTTGAGTCTAATAGGCATTATTCAGAGTTCACAGCTAAGCCTGGGCTCCTTTTCCTTTTCCTTTGTCAGCCGGTTGTAGCTTTAAATAAAATTATTATCTGAGAA
Organism: Cotesia glomerata; assembly: GCF_020080835.1. NCBI lineage: Eukaryota > Metazoa > Arthropoda > Insecta > Hymenoptera > Braconidae > Cotesia > Cotesia glomerata. The sequence continues at coordinate 20,236,801 of NC_058165.1, read as the reverse complement.
GAGATCCCGGAGATCGTTAGTGCGATTCACTGACTCCGACACCTGATCAACGGAGTTAAATTATCATGTTTGCTTTTTTATTGTTAACTTGATAACAAGTTAGTTTTTTTGTTTTTTTGGGGAAAAAATGAAATTTATTTTAAGGATCTTAAAGTTTTTTTGTCTTCAAAATAGAATTTGTCTTAAAAGTAAAAGGGTGTATAATTAAAGACATACGCCCTTTTACCTTTGCAATTTTTAACTTCCCGCTAAGAAAATCGAAGATTTTCAAAAATCGGGAAGTTATTGTTTTCACCCCGTTTTGCAAAAATCGAGTTTTCATCAGATCTCGACGTTTGAAGGTCATAGGAAGCTTCCCTGACTATCCCCGCGAGGTTTTCACGGTGTCTGTATGTGTGTGTGTGTGTGTGTGTGTGAACCCATGCAGGAAACCCCCAGAGTTGACAAAGGGGCCAGGCTTGGGCCAGTACTGGGAAACCTAGCTTCGGCGTACCTGTATTGGCCCATGCGTGGGCCAGGCTGTTTAACCCAGCTTCGGCCATGCCAATGATTACCCAACCTTGGGCCAAGACTGGCTAACTCAGCCTTGGCCATTCATTGACGACCCAAGCGCGGGCCAAGACTGGTTAACCCAGCCTCGGCCATGCCAATAATTATCCAAGCTTGTGCCAAGACTGGCTAACCTAGCCTTGGCGATTCATCGGTGACCCAAGCTTGGGCCAAGACTGGGCAACCACGCCTTGGTCGGCCCAATTATTACCCGAGTCTGGGCCAGAACTGGGTCACCCAGTCACGGCCACAATGATTACCCAAGGGTTAGCCAAGATTGGGAAACCTACACTGAAAAAAAAAATTAACTTAATTCAAGAGAAAAATTCTTGAACCAAGAAAATAACTTTGAAGAGTTTAATTGTCTTCAATCAAAACGAAAAATTCTTTAATTAAATAAAATTTACTTAAATCGAGAAAAATTTCTTAGTTTAAGAATTTTTCTACTCAAATCAAGAAGATGAAATTCTTAAAAATTATTTACTTGATTTAAGTAAATTTTTTTTTCTTTGTAGCCATGGGCGTTGAATAGCAACCAAGACTTGAGCCAGAATTGGGTAACCTAGCCTTAGCCATTCAATGGGAAATTCAAACTTAATAAATCATTAAGTAATAGAATTTTAAACAGTAAACATTTATTGTTTAACGAATATTTGCTAACAAATTCTAAAATTTAAAATTTATTATTTAACCAAGACAATTGCATATCGTCAAAATTGATGTAGTCTTAAAAAAATTAAAATATAATAATTTACAGTTGAATTTTTAATATTGATAATTTTAAACATGAAAATTTATCATAAGATATTAAAAATATACAGAACGATGTACAAAGTTTAAAGTAATATAACAACTTGACTCTTTCATTTTTTTTAACTATAATAAACATTTGTAAAAAATAGTTAATTTTCATCGAAACACAATATTAAATAACATAAATTATATAAATAATAAACCGTCACACTTCGTCACTATATAGATTTAGCTTATCAGAATAATGAGATGTGCATCAACTTATCGGTCGTACGGTGTAAGGGTTAGTTATCAGTCTGGCAAGCGCGCGGCTCGGGTTCGAATCTCGGTTAGAACGGATACGATTTTCACTTTATTTCTATAATTAGCAACAGTTAGGTTCGAATTCACTTTACTTACAAAATAAAATAAAAAAATAACATTCCAATAATTCTTTTTTATCATTTTTTATCAAATGGCATGGGCCAGACTTGAAAATTAACTATGGCTCAGCCCTGGTAACCAGGCTTGGCCCGTCGTTATCATCCCAGACTTCAACCAGGACTGGGCCAAGCCTGGCTTACAAGCTTGGCCCAGAGTTTTACATAGTTGAGCCAAGGCTGGGCCAAGCTAGGCCCCGTGGTACTTTCCTCTATGGGAAAGTATGTGAACCGCTTATAACTTTTGAACGGCTTGAACGATTTCATCGCGGTTGGTGCCATTCGAAAGGGCTTGACTAAACTTAGATTTTGAAAACTATTTGGACCGATTCAGATCAATAGATTTTGAGAAATCTTCAAAAAACTGAAAAAAAAAATTTTTTTAAATGTGGTTTTTTTGGAATAACTTTTAAACGGCTTTATGGTTCAATTCCAAAAACTAATCAGCTCTTAACCTTGAAAAACCACGTCGATCTCCACCAGTCCGGTCAAAATCGGTTGATTCGTTCGAGAGATATCGTGAACGAAAGAAAACCGAAAAAAGTGTTTTTTCGGAATAACTCCAAAATTCCTAGCGCGATCAATTCAAAATTTGAGATTCTTTGTGAGGCTTAAAAAACTGCGTCGAATGCTTCTAACCGCGTAAAAATCGGTTTTTTCATTCAAAAGTTATTGCGGTTTAAAAATTCAAAAAATAGTGTCATCAAATCTCTATCAGACTTTTGAGCTCGAAGAGCTTTAAAGCATAGGAAAGCAATCTTTTTGAGCTCGGAGAGCTCAAAATAACCCATAAATGGTATTTCTGAGCTCGAAGAGCTCAAAAACGTCATTGGTGCAATTTTAAGCGCCTAAGTATGGAATTAGCGGGAAGTTGCAGGGATGGCCTTCAGGGTCAACCGTTTTCCTAATTTTTAACTTCCCGCTACGGGAAAAAGCTGGAAAATTTACATTTGCATAATTTATTTTTTTCTTAATTATTACTCCATCGTGTCACACGCTTCCAATTATGACATACTTATCATATATAATAAATTAATAAATAATAATTTATTCTAAATTTTTGAAAAGAAAAACAAACTATAGGAATTTTTGGAGAAGATTTTTAAATAAAGCAAAGAAAGGAATGAATGAAACAAAGCTAGAGTCAGATAATAAATAAATGAAATTCAGCAATGATTTTATCAACATAGGAAATTATTTACGTGACACACATGTTAACACTAATAACAACACACGTGGTAACGAAGGTCCTTTGAAGGCTGTTGTTAATCTTCGAAATCACGCGTCAGATCGGTGGGAACGATCCACGTGAAGGAATTCTATTTTTCTAAAAGTTGTCAGAGTTGGCGTAAAATTTTTGGCTTTAAAAAAAAGAATTTGTATTAATTAATTAATTAATAATTAAGTAAAAATTTACAAAATTTTTATCAATTTTTTTTATTATCATTAATAATAGTAATAAAGAAAAATAATAATAATAACTGGCAACTTTGCAGTCACTACGTGACTGCCGTGACTTGTGAACTATAAATAAATAAAATTTTGCTTTATTAAATAATGACTTTTGTTAAATTGCACTGCACTTTCTTAAATATTGATGTTTTTAAAGATATCAGCTCATCCCGATGTTACATTCATCTAGAGCTTTCATTTGAGTACTCGCATGCATTTTTGATATATACATAGATAATAGGGTGGCCCAAAAAAACCGACTATTTTTTTTTTTTGAGTCTAGAGTGAAAAAATGTTAGTTTTTGATATTTTAAGAGCCCTCTCCAAAAGACAGCTTAAAAAAAAATTTTTAAGAGGTCACTCCAAATTTTTTAAAATTTCAAAAATCGTCAAAAATCGAATTTTCTTTTTAAATTTTTTTTCTCGTTACGGTATAATTTTAGAGACTAAAAAAAAATAAGTTTCTGAAAATTTCAGTTCAAAATTTAAATTTTGAAAGGTTGCTCATAATTTTTTTCAATTTATTAGTGCATTAGTTTAGATTTTTTCGAGCGACCTTTTACTATTCAAATTAAAATTCCATGCATTTTTTTTTTTTTTTATTTAGTACAATAATCGATAAAAATACATCACGAGATGAACTAAAAATCAAGCACAATATAGAATAAATAATTTTTTTTAATTTAATAATTTTATTTAATCAACTTCCAAGCGTGGGTTCGAATCCCAAGCTGGTCTTAGAAACCAGCTTGGTTGAGATTTGACCTTGCCGCGTAGGTTAAGATTTTTTCAAACCAAAAAGACCCCAACATATCACTTTTAACAGTTAAAGTCGGCGATGTGACTAATTAAAGAAAAAAAAAAGTTATGAGCGACCTTTCAAAATTTAAATTTTGAACTGAAACTTTCAGAAACTTTTTTTTTTTGGTCTATAAAATGATACCGTAACGAGAAAAACAATTAAAATAAAAAAATTCGATTTTTGATGATTTTTGAAATTTAAAAAAATTTGGAGCGACCTCTTAAAATTTTTTTTTTGAGCTTTCTTTTGGTGAGGGCTCTTAAAATATCAAAAACTAACATTTTTTCACTCGAGACTAAGAAAAAAAAAAATAGTCGGTTTTTTTGGGCCACTCTAATATATATATATAATATACATAAATATATGAAAAATTGATGTTGGTACTTAAATGAAAGGTCTCGATTAGTATAATGTCAGGATAAGCTTATTTCTTTAAAAATGTCAATAGTTCACAAGATATTTGTTAAAACGGCCTGTACTTCTTAACTATTGACGTTTTCAAAGATATAAGCTCATCCTGATATTACACTCATCAAGAGCTTTTATTTGAGTACCCACTTGCATTTTTGGTATATTTTTCATGTATACATATATGTAATGTATATAAATATATAAATATATAAAGAACTGATGTGGGTACTCAAATGAAAGGTCTCGTTGAGTGTAACATCGGGGTGAGCTTATATCTTTAAAAATGTCAATAGTTCACAAGATACAGGGTCATTTCTTAATTATTGACGTTTTTAAAGATATAAGCTCATCCCGATGTTACATTCATCAAGAGCTTTCATTTGAGTACCCACATGCATTTTGATATATTTTTCATATATACATATATATAATATATATAAATATATGAAAAATTCATGTGGGTACTCAAATGAAAGGTCTCGATGAGTGTAACATCGGGGTGAGCTTATATCTTTAAAAATGTCAATAGTTCACAAGATACAAGGTCATTTCTTAATTATGTGTCTAGAGATAAAGCATTTTTGAATGCAGCCTAAATACTTATCATCATAAATTGACTATTGGTGAGAATGATATTAAACCTTGAAAAGACACAAATTCAAGTCAAGACCTTTGCAATGATACTAAATTTTACTAAAAAAACCAATTTTATCATATGACTATTCTGGACACAAAATTTTTCTTATTCTCTTAAGAATAATAATAATAATAATTTTGTGCGAAGTTGAAAAATTTGATTTTTAAGCTGCAAAATAAAAAATTTGATTTTGGCACTGAATTTTATACATTTAATACATATATTCATATGTTATTGTTCATGTGTATAACACAATATAATATAACTTATAATATAAGATATTTCATCACGACATCTGCGTGGTCTTATATCACGTTCTGTGACCTGGAGGTAAACGTCGTCCTCCTGGTATGTATATATCTATATATACAAGTGAAGCGTGTACTGAAGCAAGTAAAGAGACAAAGAAGATTTTATACCGACGGGAAGCTGCGACAAAGAAGGAGAGCGGTGAAGTGAGGCCGAAGCCAGAGCAAGAGGAAGGATGATATAAAAGTAAAAATAAAAATAAAAAGAATAAGAGTGTGGTGAAGGGCTCGAGAGGGACATAAAAACGTATCCGCAGCAAAACGATCATAAAATATTATATGATATCATCTTCTCGTGGCCCAACCGTTCTCCGGTTTAGCTTTGTCTCCGTTTCATCTGAGTTGTGGACTCTTATTGTTTCCACCGTTTATTTTTTTTTTTTTTTTTCAGTATAAAGTTTGGTATTTTTAATTTAGACTTTTATATTTTTTGACAATCTTGGATTTTAAGCGTAATTATAGAGTTTCTTCTGAAGATTGAACTTGGATACTTTTTTTGTAATCGAGAATTTTTGTTTTTATTTTTTTTTTTAAGTATTTGCAATAAAGAATTCAAATTTAGCGCAATTTAAGATTAAGAAAATTTTTTTAGACAAGATTAGGCTTTTAACGGTCCACAGAAAGAAAAATCCGAACAAAAACAGTTTCACTGTAAAAAAATCGCGCCAAGTCCACGTTCATAAGACTATTAAGAAAAAAAATTTTTATTTCTTTACAAAAAGATATAAAATAAAAAATTAAAAAATCAAAGTAACCGATATGGTTGTATATGATTTTTGGAAATTAAAAAAATTTTGTTGTAAATTTAAAAATTAAAAGAAACAATTTTGGAACGTATTTAGTGTGCGTGGTTACGAAATATTTCACTTTTTATGAAATTCCTAAAATCTATCTACTAGGACTTTTAAAAAAAATTGAAGTACACAATGACGCACACCAAGTACGTTCCAAAATTGTTTCTTTTAATTTTTAAATTTACAACAAAACTTTTTTTAATGTCCAAAAATCATATACAACCATATCGGTTACTTTGATTTTTAATTTTTTATTTTATATTTTTTTGTAAAGAAATAAAAAATTTTTTTCTTAATAGTCTTCTGAACGTGGACTTGGCGTGATTTTTTACAGTGAAACTGTTTTTGTTCGGATTTCAGTATTTTTGTAATTATAATAAAAATTTGCAATTGGTACCAACTTAAATCTCAAGTTGGCTGCATTTTTATAGCAAACTATCCCCTTTGAAGCTACAGTTTATGTAAAAATAATTGCAGCGCACCCTGGCGGGTGTAGATACAAGCTGTGAAATTTATTTTAGTAGATTTCATAGAAATCTAACTATTGCATTGGTCCTCATGACGGAACTTTTGAAAAATTTTGCTATATTTCGACTCAGCTCGTCAAGCGAATTCAGAAAATGCATATGGTTCAAAAGTTTATATATGTATGTATTTATATATATATATATATATATATATATATATATATATATATATATATATGTATGTATTTATATATATATGGGATATAACGCGGCTTGTCAGGACGATAGCGTCGCCAATTTACAACGGATCTCTACCAAACTCAACATACTTATTCTACAGATAAATACCAAAGTCAAGTTCGAAGATGAGCTTAATCGGTCAAGTAATTTAGAAATACCAGGATTTCAAAATTTTGAAAATCATAAAAATTCATATTTCTTCACTTTCGAACTCGAATAACTTTTGAATGGGATAACTTATTGCAATTCTGTAAATTGCATCCGAAAGCTCTTTAAATAAGCTTTAATGTGAATACCATGTCATATGTGTAGTCTCAAAATTATACCCTATTCCCCTATGCCAATTATGAAATTTGCTATTGGACTGGTTTTAGTATTTGTCCGTCGATATATATGTTTGTCGATTTCATATAAGTTTAAATCCTTAGTTCTGTATACAATCTTCGTTATATTTTTTCTATTCATGATGAAATCTACTTCCATTTCGGCTGCCGAATGGTCTTTTTAACTGTAGTTTCCCATCTATTGGACTATTACCATGCATTCTCAAATTACTTAGTCTGTGGCATGTCACTTTTTACATCGAAAAAGTCAGGATCGAAATTTTTGAGCTTGCTATAGTTTGTGCTGATAAAATTTAATAATTTCAAGTAGATTAATTGTTATAATTGAATATAATTAATTGATATCAGTAAAATAAAGTATGAATTACTGTTATAATATAAAAATTTAGGAACAAGATGTACCGTAGAATTAAATAAAATTTTGCAACCTCGAAATACCGTTCTGCTTACAGTAAACACACTCGGTAGTCTGGCGCTCCGTTTACAACGGATTTGAACGGAACTTGGCGCCAGATTCTACCGAATCTGTGGATTTCTTGACTGGAGAACAAAATTCTTGGCTCAAGAAAATTTGTCGGGTGCCTGAAGGAAGACCGAAGTTATGTTGGCCGAAGTAAAAATCTTTCTTTAAATTCTATTCTTGGTCGAAGTCATTTTTTTTTAATTCTATCATTAATACTTTATTGAAATTTTTATATTTGATCAAGATTTTTAGATACTTTAGGGAAGCAGCGCCACCTACTTCAGCTGAGAAAAAAATTTTCTCACCTTGAGAAAATTTTTCTCGAGAATATTTGATTCCCATTTTATATTATTTTACCGTGCAATTATACATATTGAATGAAAAAAAATGATGAAATATTATTTGATCTCATTTGACATGTTAATCAATAAAATATTTACATTTAATTTTTTGGAGCAAGAGAGAAATTTTCTCAAGACAAGAAAATTTACTTCTATCAAGAACTAAATTTTTTGTAGCTTCGAGGCTGAATTTTCTCAAAACAACAAGATTTTCTTGACTTAAATAAATTTTCTTAGATCAAGATACGTATTTCTTAAAGCAAGAGAATTAATTTTTAGAATAAGTGAAATTTCTCGTCAAAAAAAATTTTTTTTTTCTCAAGAAAATAATAAGGAAGAAAAATATTTTCTTGGCTCAACTGAACTTTTTTTTCTGTGTAGGAGGATTTAGTACGGAGTGCTAAACTAATTTACACTGAGAGAAAAGTGCATAGTTAACTGAATCATAGCATCACAATTACGAAAATATAGTTTTCTGAACTTTTTTTTTGTAATAATTTAAAGTTATCAGGAACGTGGACCAAGGGTAAAAACAAATGTTACGTTTTCAAATGTTGCAACGTTTCGTTGTTATTTACAACTTCTTCAGGCAAGATTTGAGGTTAACATTTATGTAATAACAATAATCTTCTGAAACACTTCATCGTTAATTAAAGTTATAAATGAAGGAAAAACTACTTAATATAATACAGTATTACTAACAAATTTAAGAGTCAGTATAACAGTTGCTTGGCTGATAAATGTTATACACAGAAAGAATGGTTCACTTGAACCAAGAAAATATTTTTCTTGCTAATTATTTTCTTGGGCGAAAAAAATTTTTTTTGACACAAGAAATTTCACTTATCCCAACAAAATCAATTCTCTTGCTTCAAGAAATACGTATCTTGATCCAAGACAATTTATTTGAATCAAGAAAATTTTCTTGTTTTGAGAAAATTTTTCTCTTGTTCCAAAATTAAGTTCTTGACAGAAGTAAATTTTCTTGTCTTGAGAAAATTTTCTCTTGCTCCAAAAATTAAATATCTCGATAATAAATTTTCATTAATATTTTTATTGACAAAACATGTCAAATGGGAAGATCAAATAATATTGAACCATTTTCTTTTCATTCAATATGTACAATTGCGTGCTAAAATAATCTAAAATGGGTATCAAATATTAAAAGAGAAAAATTTTCTCAAGGTGAGAAAATTTTTTTCTCAACTGAAGTAGGTGGCGCTGCTTCCCTAAAGTATCTGAAAATCTTGATCCAATATAAAATTTATTGTATCAATTATTTATAATAATTTGAATTAAGAAAAATTACTTCTACCAAGAATAGAATTTCAAGAAAAATTTTGCTTCGGCCAAGACAACTTCGGTCTTCCTTCGGGCACCTGAAAATTTACTTGAGCCAAGAATTTTATTCTTCAGTCAAGAAATCTTTTTTCTGTGTACTTGATATTTAATATATTTAAAGATAATTTCGGGTGTCAATATTTAGACCCCCGTCAATAATTGGGGCTTTTACCTTACCTTATATTTTTACATAAAATTATTTATTTTGAGTAAAAAAGTTAAGTTATACGGTAAAATTAGTTAAAAAATTAATTTGTTTAATACCAATAAACGATTTATTGCGTAGCAATAAATCATTTGATAAATACTACTTAATATTAATTTTGTGGAAATAAACCCGTGTAAAAAAAAATTGTCCCAAAAATGTCCCAAGCGTGGGACATCCAAACGTGACACAATTTGGGACATTTTTGGGACAATTTTGGGACATCTAAAAAAAAAATTAAAAATTTAAAAATAGTGCGTTTAAGTAATTTTTCGTCGATTTTAGGTATTTTTTTGAAGATTTTCAGAAGACTTCACAATTTTACAACAATTTCAAACGGTTTTTAAATGATTTTGAAGAAGATAATTTATTTTTGCACAGCTGTAGATTTGTCTAGAAATTAATGAATGAAACATTTATTGAACATTTTTGGGACAATTTTAGGACATTTTTGGAACATTTTTTTAATATTTTTAGGACAATTTTGAACGTTTTTCAAATAATTAAAAAAAAAAAAACAATTTATTTTTGCACGGTTGTAGATTAGTCCTAAAATTAATAGATGAAAAATTTTAGGACATTTATGGGACAACTTGAGGACATTTTTGGGACAACTTTAGGACATTTTTCGGACAACTTTAGGACATTTTTCGGACAACTTTGGGACATTTTTATGACATTTTTGGGACAGTTCTGTAATGTTTCTACAACAAACTTTGAACATTTTTAGAACTATTTCACGACACTTTTGACCGATTTCAAGAAAGATAATTTATTTTTGCACGCTTGTAGATCTGTACTAAAATTAATAGATGAAAAATTTTAGGACATTTTTGGGACAACTTTAGGACATTTTTGGGACAATTTTAGGACATTTTTGGGACAACTTTAGGACATTTTTGGGACAATTTTAGGACATTTTTGGGACAATTTTAGGACATTTTTGGGACAACATTAGGACATTTTCGGGACATTTTTGGGACAATTCTGTAATGTTTCTACAACGAAATTCGAAAATTTTTAGAACTTTTTCACGACGTTTTTTTTTTTAATTATTTGAAAAACGTTCAAAATTGTCCTAAAAATATTCAGAAAATGTCCTAAAGTTGTCCCAAAAATGTCCTAAAATTGTCCCAAAAATGTCCTAAAATTTTTCATCTATTAATTTGAGGACAAATCTACAACCGTGCAAAAATAAATTGTTTTTTTTTTTTAATTATTTGAAAAATGTTCAAAATTGTCCTAAAAATATAAAAAAAAATGTTCCAAAAATGTCCTAAAATTGTCCCAAAAATGTCCTAAAATTGTCCCAAAAATGTTCAATAAATGTTTCATCCATTAATTTCTAAACAAATCTACAGCTGTGCAAAAATAAATTATCTTCTTCAAAATCATTTAAAAACCGTTTAAAATTGTAGTAAAATTGTCATGAAATTGTGAAGTCTTCTGAAAATCTTCAAAAAAATACCTAAAATCGACGAAAAATTACTTAAACGCACTATTTTAAAATTTTTAATTTTTTTTTGAGATGTCCCAAAATTGTCCCAAAAATGTCCCAAATTGTGTCACGTTTGGATGTCCCACGCTTGGGACATTTTTGGGACAATTTTTTTTTACTCGGGAATGGGCTTTAATAAATGATTTAGTAACTATTAATAATTATTTAGTAATTAAAGGATTGTTACAAAATCATTTAGTAACTATTACTAAATCTTATTAAATAGAACAAAATTCTTTTATCAATGCAGGACAAAAAAATCTATGACTCAGTTTAATTTTCAAACTTTTTCTAAACAAAAAAGCGGATTTATGGATTTTGTAGACAAGAGACCGAGAATAACATGAAACATGACGTTAATCTTTTTGCTATTTTGCAGAAGATCTCCCGATTGTTTTTGCAAGCCCGTATTGTATCGCATCTAAAAAGAGCGACACGCAATTACACGCAAGTGAAGCGTAACATGACTAAGACCTAGACATAGCAAAAAATTCTAAGGTTAGAGTTTTAGAACTGGTATCTTCTTTTTTAGAAATGCAAATTTGTAAAAAAAAACGTATAAATAAATAAATAAATAAATAAATAAACACTGAGGAGTATAAAAGAATAACACAATAGACGGGTGAAAGAAGGCTAAAGGCTGAAAGAGCAGGACCAGGCATTGACTGATTGGTCTATGTAAATTCGTAATGACATCTGATGAATAAGTGACGTCATGCTGCGCCGAAAATGAAAGTGGTCTTGATGAATCTGAATTATAAACTGCTTCTCGATCTTAAGCACACCGTCGATTTACTGATGGGAGAAGGGTCCAACCCCTTAAGCTATTTATCAGTATTTACCGTGAGAAAATTTATCGATTATTATTAAAAAAAAAAACTAATAATAATAACTAGCAACCTGCAGTCACTACGTGACTGCAGATTTACGAATTATGAATAAGAAATCCTTAATAATTTTTTTATAATCACACCAATAATTCGGGGACTTTTTAAATAAATTTTAAAAATAATAGTGCTATCACAGGATCAATTACAAATAATTTAATGGACAAACATGACCGAATAAATTTATAGAACCAAAAAACTATTAAAAACTCCTCCAAAAATTTGAAATAACAAATTTTCTAAAAAATATATAAAACCTAGGCACTATTTCTTATCTCGACCTTTCTGATGATACCAAATTAAACTATAAAAATTCCTTTAAAAATGATAATAAGCTCGTCACAAAATTTTCCTTTCTCTCTCAATTATTTAAATCATAAATAACTATCGCTAAAAAATATCAAACCGAATTTACGATAAAGATATATCCGTTACTAAATTTTTCTTAGTCTCTTAATTATATAAATTTATTTTTGACATATAACCACATTGACGTGTAAAAAACAAAATAAATAAATAAACAAATTTTGTTTATCGCTAAATTCGAATCTATTTATAACTACTTCGAAAATTTATTATAATAAATAAACTATTTTAGAAAAGCATATGAAACATTGAAAAGGCACAACTTCAGGTCAATACCTTTCCAACGATACCAAATTTAACCATACCCGAGAAAAAATGATTATATATAATTATATAAATTTATATATAAATTGGTTATATATGATTATATATGAAAAATGGCCAAATATAATCATATCTAATTATATATAACAATATTTAATTATATATTTATTACATCTAATTAATTATTGGGTTAATTTTATGGATAGAATATTTAATATGGTCCTACGCAATTCTGTGTAACCAATTAAAATGCAAAAAAAATATCTAGATATAATTTTATAGCTATAACACCAGCGGTCACCCATCCAACTATTAACCCTGCTCAATGCTGCTTAACTTTGGTGATCTCCGTGCGTCTTGAAGTGTCTGTCTGCTGTGCTGCTGTCTTAGATAATAATGATTCTATGATCTACATAATGTATCATATGAGTTTATCATAAATGGAATATAAAAATTGATTTTAATATATATTTGGATAGTCATTATTCATAATTTATTTATTTTACCGAATTTCATTATAATATAACACTTATTTAAATGATAAAATAAATAATGATTTTACTATTAGGTAATAGCAGAGCAGACCAAAACATCTCATAGGAAATGTAACAAATTTTGTATTTCAGAATTATTTAAACCTAATTATAAACATCATTTTACACTTTTCGTGATTACCAAAAAAATTTTTTTCAAAGAAAAAATTTTATGTCTGTTAATTATATATAAGCATATATAATTATATATACTTATATATAATTATATATGGGACTATATACAATCTTGCATGGCTGTATATTGCTCCATATATAGTCATATATAATTGTATATGATTATATATAACCTCATATACAATTCCATATATCATCATGTACGATTCTATATAATTCTATATACTTATATATAATTGTATATGTAACTATATATAATCCTGCATGGTTGTATATTGCTCCATATATAGTCATATATAATTATATATGATTATATATAACCTCATATACAATTCCATATATAATCATGTATGATTCTATATAATTCTATATACTTATATATAATTGTATATGTAACTATATATAATCCTGCATGGTTGTATATTGCTCCATATATAGTCATATATAATTATATATGATTATATATAACCTCATATACAATTCCATATATAATCATGTACGATTATATATAATTCTATATACTTATATATAATTGTATATGGAACTATATATAATCCTGTGTGGTTGTATATTGCTCCATATATAGTCATATATAATATATATGATTATATATGACCTCATATACAATTCCATATATAATCATGTATGATTATATATAACTATATATAATTATATATGGAACTATATAATCTTGCTTGGCTGTATACGCCTCCATATATAGTCATATATAATTATATATGACCTCATATACAATTCCATTTATAATCATGCATGATTATATATAACTATATATAATTATATATGGAACTATATAATCCTGCATGGTTGTATATTGCTCCATATATAGTCACATATAATTATATATGATTATATATAACCTCATATACAATTCCATATATAATCATGTACGATTATATATAATTCTATATACTTATATATAATTGTATATGGAACTATATATAATCCTGCATGGTTGTATATTGCTCCATATATAGTCATATATAATTATATATGATTATATATAACCTCACATACAATTCCATATATAATCATGTATGATTATATATAATTATGTATGATCATATATAATTGTATATAATTATATAAGTGATTCCATATATAATCATATATGATTATATATAATCATGTATGATTATATAGAAACATTTTTTCTCGGGATATAAACCCATTTTATTATATAAATACACTGGCCACAAAATTTCGCTTATTCTCTTAATAATATAGATGAGCAACCTGCAGTCAATTAAGACTACCGAGATTTACGAATTATGAATAAGGAAACTTTAATGATTTTTTTATATTAATCACACTAATAGTTTGGGTACTTTTTAAATAAATTTTAAAAATAATAGTGCTATCACAGGATCAATTACAAATAATTTAATGGACAAACATGACCGAATAAATTTATAGAACCAAAAAACTATTAAAAACTCCTCCAAAAATTTGAAATAACAAATTTTCTAAAAAATATATAAAACCTAGGCACTAATTCTTATCTCTTTCTTTCTGATGATACCAAATTAAACTATAAAAATTCCTTTAAAAATGATAATAAGCTCGTCACAAAATTTTCCTTTCTCTCTCAATTATTTAAATCATAAATAACTATCGCTAAAAAATATCAAACCGAATTTACGATAAAGATATACCCGTTACTAAATTTTTCTTAGTCTCTTAATTATATAAATTTATTTTTGACATATAACCACATTGACGTGTACAAAACAAAATAAATAAATAAACAAATTTTGTTTATCGCTAAATTCGAATCTATTTATAACTACTTCGAAAATTTGTTATAATAAATAAACTATTTTAGAAAAGCATATGAAACATTGAAAAGGCACAACTTCAGGTCAAGACCTTTCCAACGATACCAAATTTTACTATAAAAACCCATTTTATTATATAAATACACTGGCCACAAAATTTCGCTTATTCTCTTAATAATATAAGGTAAAAGCCCCAATTATTGACTCTATAAGAGACAAAGTTATGATTTCATTTTTTTTAAGCAATCAAATATAAATATCGATGAATTTTGTTTGCGGTAATGTCTTCAGTAATGTTTTAACTAATCAATTTCTTTTTTTAAAATGATAATCAGTGATATTTACTAATTAATTTTAAATAATTAAATATATGATCTGGATACACCAATTATTGACGGGTTAAAAAACTGATTGATCTAATTATTGACGTACCGTAACCCCAATTATTGACGCCCCTACTGCACATGCGTCGAATCATTTGGTTATATTGTTATTTATCAAAAACTTGATATAAAGTAATCAATATTATTAAAGTTAATTAATAATAATTTCTATGAATGAATAATTATTATGAAAAATATAATAATTTATTTAAAAACTTATTTAACACTAAAACACGCCGAGTTTTTTGACAGTTAAAAGCCTTGAATATAATCGCGTATATAACGTATTTTATACTTAAAAAAAAAAGGCGTCATAGCGCTGTCGACTGGCTGTCAATATGGGATTCACCATAAAAATTATGAACTAGTTATTGACTCCCATTATTTAAATATCATAAAGCATACAATTAATTTCGATTATTTAATTTTATAAATATTTCATATATTGTTAATTAAAAAAAAAAAATAGATCATATAATTACATGAAAAAATTAATTTAAACTCGGCAGTTAAAAAAAATGCTTTTCTAACCAAAGTTGTTAAGAAAATAGACGCTCGTAAGCTGATTTGATGAACTGGTGCTAACTTTATTTTTTTTTTAATAATTAATATTTAATATTTTGAACTGAATGTGATTTTTTTCAATTTTTTAATTAATTAGAATTTAATAAAAATTTATTTGATCGTTATTCTTATTACAGATAATTTAATATATTTAATAATAATTTAGGGTGTCAATATTTAGACCCCCGTCAATAATTGGGGCTTTTACCTTAGATAACTTAGTGTCTCTAAAATTATTATTTAAGATATTTTCATGACCGATTGTATATATATAATGAAAGTTTCATGCCATCTTGGTCAAATGACTAGTGGATCTAATTCAAGCCGAGAGATGGACACTTCCATCTTCCCTATTGGTCGAGAGACATCCTCTCTGTACATAAGTTCGATGGAAATCCATCAAACTTGAATACTAGTAAAGCTGGAAGCTTGTAGTATCTATTGGAGTAACTGGTAGAGCTCCTGACATGTTATCAGGGAGATCCAGGTTCGATTCCTGGCTTGGCAACCAACTCCATTTATTTTTTCAAAGTTGGTCTTTACTCTCGTTCAAATTTCTTTCATTTCTTTCTTTTTAATTAACATCTTTATTACTCGAATAGATACTACAAGCTTCCAGCTTTACTAGTATTCAAGTTTGATGGATTTCCATCGAACTTATGTACAGAGAGGATGTGTCTCTCGACCAATTCGCTCTGAGTGAAGCCATGGTAGGGGAAATGAAATCGACTGAAGCGTTCGCAGTGGTTACTTTCGGAGTTACGGGAGGCTATTATTCCTAAAATTGTAAGTAAGTACACGTGGAAGTATTTATTTTGTTTTAATTTTAATAAATTAAAAAAAAATGAGACACCAGAGTTGTTGTGTCTTAAAAATACCAAGCAGAAATATTAACTGCATTCGTTTTTATTTTTTATCATTATACGTACTTGTTGTTGATTCGTTTAACTAAAAAACAAAACTGCAATTATTACACTGATAAAAGGATTTATTAACTATTAATAATTTAATTTATTTGAAGACAATTATTTAATTTATTAAACTTTAATAAATATTTTTTAACATTCAATAAATATTTATTTGGTAGGAAAGTACATTTATTAATAGTTAATAACTATTTATTAATAGTTAACGAATATTTATTAACAGTTAATAAATATTTTGTTGAGTGAATTTGTTTTGCTTGTAATATCATATGATATGAAGATTTCTTATAAACAAAAATCATTTTTATAAATTATTTGTATTAATTATATTACATTATAATAACGTTTATTGTAAAATACCGAATTCTATCATAGTTCATAATTATCTTTTGTATTTATAAATATTAAAAAGGTTAATTTATTTAGTGAATTGAATTATTATCATGTATTCCAGCTATAGGATTATAAAAGTGTCAGAAGAAAATGCTATTTTTTGCTTTTTGATTTTAAATAAATATTTGCTAACAGTTAAAAAATATTCATTAACAAACAAATCCTTCTATCGGTGTATAAAATTGTCACATATTTTTTATAACTTTTTTTTTACAATTATTTATAAAATTTATTTATTTTTATGTTTCTTGCTATTGACATACGTATAAAAACATACTCTGACAGCCTCCCGTAGTTCATATTTTGACTGGCGCTGCAGTCACACTCATAGCGAATAGAGAAGATGGAAGTGTCCATCTCTCGGCTTGAATTAGATCCACTAGTCATTTGACCAAGATGGCATGAAACTTTCATTAAATATAGATAATAATAATAATAAATTTAAAAGTTGATAGTTAAACAAGACTATGAAAATTAGTCTTTATTTTAAAAATTCTCACTCAAGAGTTAAAAATACGGTGAAAATAAGTAAGGACTTTTCTTTATAGAAGATTCAATATTTAAAAAAAAAAAATCTTTTCATAATTTTTCTATATCTTCAATACTTTAGCCACAATTAGCACTTTAAACTTTTGAAAACTTTAAAGAAGTTCTATAATTTAATTTTTGATCTTTGAATTCTAATTTTCAAGAAATAAAGAGAGATAAGGCAAAATTGATAAGGTTTTTTTTTTTAGGAAATGAAATTTTCTAAAAAAAAAAAGTCATATGATTTTTTCGGCGTCTTTTCAATATTTAATCCAGAATTTTTAATTATAATTTAATTAGTATTATTTAAAATTTTTTTTTAAATATTAATCCGAATATTAAATATTTTTCTTTTTATATTTCCGCGTTTTGTATTTTATATAACTTATAAGAAGTAACCTTACATGAATTTTTTATAAATAATAATAATAATAAATCAAAATACTGGACAGTATCTTTAAAAATTTAAAATTTATAACGATTTACCGTGAACTCGGGGAAAATAATTTGAATTTCAAATAACGTTATTCCAAATTTCGTGAATTTTAATCGGATCTTTGTTCTCGGACATGAGGTTGACGTCGCTGACAATCGGTACAGTGACATGCAAATAATTCGTGAGCCGAATGGAAGAATAAGAGGATAAAAATGTCTGGGACGGAGGACGGACGGCAATTAATCACAAGCAGTCGCGGGGAGCGCGCTCTCGCGGAGGCTTGGGCTAAACATATGTAAGAATCGCTAACATGTCTTCGGCTTCCGCTACTGGATCGTGTGCAAGAGACTGGTAATTTGTTATGGCTGACGGGACCTTCAAGTACCAATGTTTAATGTAAGTCTTCAATCCATTGTCAATGCCATTTTTTGCTGAGTGGATCTCCAGGTTTTTGCATTTATTTTTATTATTTATTGCGACTTTCTCGGACTTTCTTTTATTGAAAAATTTCAACAGGACACTGATAAAAGGATTTAGCTTTATTTAATAAGATTTAGTAACAAACTTTTAATTACTAAATATTTAGTAATAGTTACTAAATCATTCATTAAAGCCCATTGCAACCAAATAAATATTTAGTATTTAACAAATGATTTATTGCTACGCAATAAATCGTTTATTGGTTATACAAATTAATTTTTTAACTAATTTTACCGTATAAACTAACTTTTTTACTCAAAATAAATCAAAATAATTAAAATAAATAATTTTAAGTAAAAATATAAGATACTAGCTGTTACCCGCCCGCTTCGCTGAGCGCTTTATAGAATTCCTTTTTTATATCTAGACTTGAAATTTAATTGGAGTATTGTTTTGATTTGCACAGATTCCAAATTAGCATTGAAAGTTTTAGTTAAAGTCATTGCAAGTCTCATAAGTCAAGTTGAAATCTGTCTACAAGTGCGAACAATTTTTCTGTTATTTAAAACTTTCTCAGATATCAATTTTTTTATAGAAAATAAATTTAACATGTTTTTTACGAATTCTATTTAAATAAGTAAGGTAAAAGCCCCAATTATTGACGCTATAAGAGACAAAGTTATGATTTGACTTTTTTTAAGCAATCAAATATAAATATCGTTGAATTTTGTTTGTGGTAATGTCTTAAGTAATGTTTTAATTAATCAATTTCTTTTTTTAAAATGATAATCAGTGATATTTACTAATTAATTTTAAATAATTAAATATATGATCTGGATACACCAATTATTGACGGGTTAAAAAACTGATTGATCTAAATATTGACGTACCGTAACCCCAATTATTGACGCCCCTACTGCGCATGCGTCGAATCATTTGGTTATATTTTTATTTATCAAAACTTGATATAAAGTAATCAATATTATTAAAGTTAATTAATAATAATTTCTATGAATGATTAATTATTATTAAAAATATAACAATTTATTCAAAAACTTATTTAACACCAAAACACGCCGAGTTATTTGACAGTTAAAAGCCTTGTATATAATCGCGTATATAACGTATTTTATACTTAAAAAAAAGGCGTCATAGCGCTGTCGACTGGCTGTCAATATGGGATTCACCATAAAAATTATGAACTAGTTATTGACTCCCATTATTTAAATATTATAAAGCATACAATTAATTTCGATTATTCAATTTTATAAATATTTCATGTACTGTTAATTAAAAAAAAATAGGTCATATAATTACATGAAAAAATTAATTTAAACTCGGCAGTTAAAAAAAATGCTTTTCTAACCAAAGTTGTTAAGAAAATAGACGCTCGTAAGCTGATTTGATGAACTGGTGGTAACTTTATTTTTTTTTAATAATTAATATTTAATATTTTGAACTGAAAGTGATTTTTTTTCAATTTTTTAATAATTAGAATTTAATAAAAATTTATTTGATCGTTATTCTTATTACAGATAATTTAATACATTTAAAGATAATTTAGGGTGTCAATATTTAGACCCCCGTCAATAATTGGGGCTTTTACCTTAGCCAAACTTATTTTGTTACTTATTTGCGTATTCCCAAAGGGGAAAAAATGTATATAAAAGTAAATCGTAAAAATAATGAGAAAGGGTTGATAAAATCCAAAAAATAAGTAGACTATAACCATTAATTTTTCTGTTACTTAAAATTTTCTCAGTGACATCAATTTTTATAGAAAATAAACTTAACATGTTTTTTACGAATTCTATTTAAATAAGTAGCCAAATTTATTTTTCACATATCTAGTGTTTGGAAAATCCATTCATTTTAATCTGTTACATTCCCTTGATCCCGCAATAACAACAATTTATAAGTTATCTAATCAGCAAAAATAACATGTTTGTAAAATTGTTATTCCGTTGACTGAATTACTACATGTAATGTTAAGTTTTGAAAACCTTACAATGACTTTTTTCCCGCTGCTAAAGAGACGTTTGTTGTAAGGAAATTTTTAGTAAATGTTATTGAAACTCAATAGACATGGCCTGAATTTCATGTTTCAAAAAGTCCTAGTTTATAAACAACAACATTTTTAGTAGATTTTATAGAAATCTAACTATTTTATTTCATAGAACCAATTATCATAACCAAACACACGATCAGCATATAAATATAAATTTTCAACACTTAGTTTACCAGACATAATTAGCTTCTTTCTTAAAATTTTTTTAAATGACGTTAAATCAATCAAATATTAAGGTTATGTAATAAAAACAAAAGAAAATCGTATTAATAACAAATGAATGAAAAATGAGAATCTTTTGTTTTTAGTAGGGGGAAAAATTGTATATAAAAGTAAATCGTAAGAAATTGAGAAAGGGTTGATAAAATAAAAAAAATAAGTAGACTATAAGTACAAAAAATTCTGCGTCGAATAGTAGCAGTCCCATCCCGATAGCTTCAGTAGTTTTGACGTCAACTTTATTCAAAGTAACTCTATTTTTCTTACATATATATAAGGTAAAAGCCCCAATTATTGACGCTATAAGAGACAAAGTTATGATTTCATTTTTTTTAAGCAATCAAATATAAATATCGATGAATTTTGTGTGTGGTAATGTCTTCAGTAATGTTTTAACTAATCAATTTCTTTTTTTAAAATGATAATCAGTGATATTTACTAATTAATTTTAAATAATTAAATATATGATCTGGATACACCAATTATTGACGGGTTAAAAAACTGATTGATCTAAATATTGACGTACCGTAACCCCAATTATTGACGCCCCTACTGCGCATGCGTCGAATCATTTGGTTATATTTTTATTTATCAAAACTTGATATAAAGTAATCAATATTATTAAAGTTAATTAATAATAATTTCTATGAATGATTAATTATTATTAAAAATATAACAATTTATTTAAAAACTTATTTAACACCAAAACACGCCGAGTTATTTGACAGTTAAAAGCCTTGAATATAATCGCGTATATAACGTATTTTATACTTAAAAAAAAAGGCGTCATAGCGCTGTCGACTGGCTGTCAATATGGGATTCACCATAAAAATTATGAACTACACGGAAAGAAAATTGAAGGAGTTTTTACTATTTTACTATTGTAATTTTTACTAAATAAAATAGTAACGGTGGACTATACTTCTCATTTAGTAATTTTTACGATCTACTATTGTAAATTTTATCCAGCAAATAAGACTAGCAAGAGTCTTAAAAAGTCGAATACTATAGAGCAAATTATACAATATGTATTTGTGAACTTTACAATTCAACTATTGTAAAAATTCACAGTTGGTTTTTTTAAAAGAAATATTAGGGAGGGAGAGAGATAGAAGGTTGGACTAATTGGTACCTGTACAGTAATCGAAAAAAGAAACCGACATTTTCGTACTATCTGGGAATCGAACCCAGAACTCTGTTGGCAGCCAGAGACTCTCCCTCTACGCTATCCGAGGTAAACTAAGACCCATATCCTTTAACATTTACATAAACTCGGAGTCTAGCGCTGTGCACGGCCATCACTCACACTAATTGAGAAACATTCCAATTCAACTATTGTAAAATTTGCTATAGTTCTATTGGAAAGATACAGAGGCAGCACTGGAAATTTTCATCTCTTACTTTTTACAATAGTAATATCGTATTTTATCATGAATAAATAGTATTTCTTCTTCTAAAATATTTGACAATTAATAGTAATAAAAGTATAGTCCAGCTTTACAATAGTTGTATCGTAAATTTTCCCAGAAATTTTTTTCCGTGTAGTTATTGACTCCCATTATTTAAATATCGTAAATCATACAATTAATTTCGATTATTTAATTTTATAAATATTTCATATATTGTTAATTAAAAAAAAAATAGATCATATAATTACATGAAAAAATTAATTTAAACTCGGCAGTTAAAAAAAATGCTTTTCTAACCAAAGTTGTTAAGAAAATAGACGCTCGTAAGCTGATTTGATGAACTGGTGCTAACTTTATTTTTTTTTAATAATTAATATTTAATATTTTGAACTGAATGTGATTTTTTTCAATTTTTTAATTAATTAGAATTTAATAAAAATTTATTTGATCGTTATTCTTATTACAAATCATTTAATATATTTAAAAATAATTTAGGGTGTCAATATTTAAACCCCCGTCAATAATTGGGGCTTTTACCTTATATAAATTTATTTAGAATAAAAAATTTATTTATTAAACTGTAAAAAATAATATTGATGAGTAAAAAATATTTTTTTCTCCCAAATAAATGACTAAAAATTTTGTTACTAAATCAGTTTATTTCTTCGTACTAAATTCTTCTATCGTGTGGGTAAAATTTACGTTTTTTTTTTATTTTTATTATGAATTTAATTGTTTTTTGTTAGATTTAATCTCGAAAAAAAAATAATAAATGTTTTTTTAAATAAAAAAAATTCAGTAATTTAAAAATTATGGGGCTTGAAAAAGAAAATTTGAATTCCGCCCACTTGAAATATAAAATAAAACTTAAATAAAAAAAAAGTCGGCTCAAAAAAAGACTGAAAATTCTTCAAGATCTAGATACAAGATAAAAAATAAAAAAAAAAAACAATAAATGTGTCGAGTTCTTGAACAATCTCGAAATCAAAATAGCTTGGTATATATTATTCATCTACACCACGGGAGTTATTATAAATCCCGAGCTTATATCTCACGTGTACGTCGTGTGTCGACTTGTGTATATATTTCACAGCTCGATAAGATCGTGGCTTAAAAGTTGGCTGAGGTCAGGGCTTTTAAATTGAAAGAATTTTTTAGTAAAAGATCCTTTACATCTTACGGCTGACTAATAAAAGAAATAATGTAGCTAAACCTCAGATTCACCAAAAAAACATCTATCAATTTATCTTGATCCTCGATCTATCAATTTAGTATATTTATTATATACAAGGTTTGGTAATTAATCAATATTCTGGCGTTTTGTGCTCCGATCACAATAATTAATAAACAATCCATCAATCTTAAAAGAATTAAATGGTTTTATTTTTGATTTATCGAATTATCTACGTCTCAATTATTTTATTTATTGAGTAAAATTCTTTTTAATAATAAAAATAATAATGAATTTTAATTTTTAATAGATCATTAAATTCCTTTTAAAATGATCACTCACACGCCTAGATTCAATTGAAAATCTCAATCCGCGGAATTAATTATAAAATTTCTACTAAAAATCTATATTATTAAGAGAATAAGAAAAATTTAGTGTCCAGGATAGTCATATGATAAAATCGTTTTTTTTTAGTGAAATTTAGTGTCATTGCAAAGATCTTGATTTGAATTTGTGCCTTTTCAAGGTTTCATATCATTCTCACTGGTAATTAATTTATTATGATAAGTATTTGGACTGCATTTGAAAATTATCTCTAGATACATAATTAAGAAATGACCTTGTATCTTGTGAACTATTGACATTTTCAAAGATATAAGCTCATCCCGATGTTACACTCATCGAGACCTTTCATTTGAGTACCCACATCAATTTTTCATATATTTTATATATATATATATATATATATATATATATATATATATATATATGTATATATATATATATGTATATATATGTATATATATATGAAAAATATATGAAAAATTGATGTGGGTACTCAAATGAAACCTCTTGATGAATGCAACGTCAGGATGAGCTTATATCTTTAAAAAGGTCAATAATTAAGAAATGACTTTGTATCTTGTGAACTATTGACATTTTTAAAGATATAAGCTCATTCTGACATTACACCCATCGAGACCTTTCATTTGAATACCCACATCAATTTTTCATATATTTATATATATATTACATATATGTATATATATAAAATATATCAAAAATGCATGTGGGTATTCAAATGAATTCTTTTGATGAGTGCAACGTCAGGATGAGCTTATATCTTTAAAAAGGTCAATAATTAAGAAATTACTTTGTATCTTGTGAACTATTGACATTTTTAAAGATATAAGCTCACCACGACATTTCACCCATCGAGACCTTTCATTTGAATACCCACATCAATTTTTCATATATTTATATATATATATATATATATATATATATATATATATATATGTAATATATATATATATATATATATATATATATATATATATATATATATATATATATATTACATATATGTATATATGAAAAATATATCAAAATGCATGTGGGTACTCAAATGAAAGCTCTCCATGAGTGTAACATCGAAATGAGCTTATATCTTTAAAAAAGTCAATATAGAAGAAAGTACAGTGCAATTTAACAAAATTTATTACTTAGAAAGCAAAATTTTATTTATTTATAGTTCACAAGTTACGGTAGTCACATAGTGACTGCAAGGTTGCTAGCTACCAATAAAAATATTTAATAAAAAAAAATAAATTTTTCCGACAAATTAACATCTACAACATCTATATTATTATAAGAATAAGAAAAATTTTGTCTTCAGAATAGTTATCTGATAAAATCGGTATTTTTAGTGAAATTTAGTATCATTGCAAAGGTCTTGACTTGAATTTTTGCCTTTTCAAGGTTTCATATCATTCTCATCGATAGTAAATTTATTAAGATAAGTATTTAGGCTGTATTCAAAATTTTTTATCTCTAGATACATAATTAAGAAATGATCTTGTATCTTGTGAACTATTTACATTTTTAAAGATATAAGCTCATCTCGGCATTTCACTCATCGAGACCTTTCATTTGAGTACCCACATCAATTTTTCATATATTTTATATATTTATGTATATATGTATATATGAAAAATATATGAAAAATGCATGTGGGTACTCAAATGAAAGCTCTTGATGAATGTAACATCGGGATGAGCTTATATATTTAAAATCATCAATATTTAAGAAAGTACATTGCAATTTAACAAGAGTCATTATTGAATAAAGAAAAATTTTATTTATTTATAGTCCACAAATCACCGCAGTCACGTAGTGACTGCAAGGTTGCTATTAAAGGGGAACAACACTGTGACAGTCGAAAAAAAAAATGTGAATTTCGGGAATTTTTTTGACAGGGAAAATAAAGTAATTTAGGGATCGGATTTTTTTAATTTATCGAAGATACATTGAAGATTATTACCCTAACTTTTTATTGAAAAATATTTAACCGTTATAAAGTTATTAACAATCTCGTAGAGCACTAAAAAAAATTTCCCCTCCATGGTCAGATCGATAACTCAAAAACGGATCATCTGAAAATAAAAACCCAAATCCACAGATTCGGTAGAATCTGGCGCCAAGTTCCGTTCAAATCCGTTGTAAACGGAGCGCCAGACTACCGACTGTGTTTACTGTAAGCAGAACGGTATTTCGAGGTTGCAAAATTTTATTTAATTATATGGTTCTCCTTTTTCCAAAATGATATATTATAAAAGTAATTTATACTTTATTTTACTGATATTAATTAATTATAATCAATTATAACACTTAATTCACTTAAAATTATTAAATTTTATCAGCACAAACTATAGTAAGCCCAGAAATTTCGATCCTGACTTTTTTCGATGGGGAATATCAGCGCCACACACTAGATAAAATAAATATGTGTATGTATACTTCCTATAAACACGCAACTACAGGAAAAAAAAGTGATTCATAGCGGGCAGCTATGACCGGCAGGGTGCACTGGAATTACATCAACATAAACTAGAGCTACAAGCGGATAGGCTGCAGTAAAAATGCAGTCAACGCGAGATTTAAGTTGGTATCAATTGTAAATTTTCGTTATAATTACAAAAATACTAAAATCCGAACAAAAACAGTTTCACTGTAAAAAGTCGCGCCAAGTCCACGTTCATAAGACTATTAGGAAAAAAATTTTTTTCTTTACAAAAAGATACAAAATAAAAAATGAAAAATCCGAGTAACCGATATGATTGTTTATGATTTTCGGAAATTAAAAAATTTTATTGTAAATTTAAAAATTAAAAAAATTTTAGAACATACTTTGTGTGCGTCTTTGTGTATTTCAATATTTTTAAAGTTCTAGTAAATAGCTTTTACGAATTTCATTAAAAGTAAAATATTTTGCAACCGCGCACACTAAATACGTTCTAAAATTTTTTTAATTTTTAAATTTACAATAAAATTTTTAATTTCCGAAAATCATAAACAATCATATCGGTTACTTGGATTTTTAATTTTTATTTTGTATCTTTTGTAAAGAAAAAAAAATTTTTTCCTAATAGTCTTATGAACGTGGACTTGGCGCGACTTTTTACAGTGAAACTGTTTTTGTTCGGATTGCTTTTTAATCAGTAAGGATGTAGTTATCGTTGCACGTAGGGAATTTTGAAAATTTTAATTTTCAAAAAAATGGTGACTGAAAATTTCCTCATTATTTTTATCGTTTTTTTTTTTTTTTTAACCTGGTTAAAAAAATCTTTAAAATCAAAATATTTAAAATTCTGGATGTTATTTAAAAAAAATTTGAAAGTTGATAATTTTACGAGACAGTTAAGAGTTTTTATTTTTTCAAATTTTTGCATAAGGGTTAGAAATACAGTAAAATTGATAAAGACTTTTTTTTGTAGAGAATTTAATTTCCTATAAAAAAGGTCATTTATAATTTTTTTTTTATTTTTAATAATTGACCCATAATTTTGAATTATAACTTAAAAATTCAATATCTTAATAAATAAATTAGTTTTTTTTATTAATAATAATTTTGCAAAATATAATAACAATAATACCATTTGAAAAATGTATCGGCAGCTGATATTCACTGGCAAACCAAAGATGATGATACTCTCGAGCATTCGTCATTATCCAGACTGACCCTTGCGGGACCCAAATGGGACTTATTCTTTGCATGAGTTAAGTACAACACACAACACACAATATACAATATACAATATACAATATACAATATCCCAAGTACGTAATTTACGGGTCTTGAGTTTTATTTTCTCAGATCGTCGAACTGCAGCGATTTACTGCGGCTGCCCTGGGGTCACCCTGCCGGGGGTTCGTGATGCGTTTTTTTCAACTGCACGTTCATCATCTTAAACCTCAAAACGAGACATTCCCCTCCCCCGAATCCGAAGCCCCGGGATAAGCTTCGGCCTGATACACAAACCACCAGGACTTGGCTCTCTAAGATCCTTTTTCACAACAAACTCTTAAATTCGTCTCCAATTTCAATGAATTTCGCGGAACAGCTTTAATACTTGAAATTATTCATACATAAATATGAATATTATTATTCATATTAATTCAATGACCAAATATCGAAATATTTGAATAAACCTTTCAGTGTATTGCATATTTAGCGAGATCCCGAGAAAAAATGTTTCTATATAATCATATATAATTGTATATAATCATATATGACTATATATGATTATATATGGAATCACATATATAATTATATACAATTATATATAATCATATATAATTATATATATAATCATACATGATTATATATGGAATTGTATATAAGATTATATATAATTATATATGACTATATATGGAGCAATATACAGCCATGCAGGATTATATATAGTTCCATATACAGTTATATATAAGTATACATAATTATATATACTCATTCATGATTATATACCGAATTGTATATGAGGTTATATATAATCATATATAATTATGTATGACTATATATGGAGCAATATAAAACCAAGCAAGATTATATAGTTCCATATATAATTATATATAGTTATATATAATCATACATGATTATATATGGAATTGTATATGAGGTCATATATAATCATATATAATTATATATGACTATATATGGAGCAATATACAGCCAAGCAAGATTATATATAGTTCCATATATAATTATATATAGTTATATATAATCATAAATGATTATATATGGAACTGTATATGAGGTCATATATAATTATATATGAAGCAATATACAGCCAAGCAAGATTATATATAGTTCCATATATAATTATATATAGTTATATATAATCATACATGATTATATATGGAATTGTATATGAGGTCATATATAATCATATATAATTATGTATGACTATATATGGAGCAATATAAAACCAAGCAAGATTATATATAGTTCCATATATAATTATATATAATTATATATAATCATACATGATTATATATGGAATTGTATATGAGGTCATATATAATCATATATAATTATGTATGACTATATATGGAGCAATATAAAACCAAGCAAGAATATATAGTGCGAAATATAATTATATATAGTTATATATAATCATACATGATTATATATGGAATTGTATATGAGGTCATATATAATCATATATAATTATATATGACTATATATGGAGCAATATACAGCCAAGCAAGATTATATATAGTTCCATATATAATTATATATAGTTATATATAATCATACATGATTATATATGGAATTGTATATGAGGTCATATATAATCATTTATAATTATAAATGACTATATATGAAGCAATATACAGCCATCCAAGATTATATATAATCCCATATATAATTATATATAAGTATATACAATTATATATGCTTATATATAATTAACATATATAAAAATTTTTTGTTTGAAAAAAAATTTTTTTTTGGTAATCACGAAAAGTGTAAAATGATGTTTATAATTACGTTTAAATAATTCTGAAATACAAAATTTGTTACATTTCCTATGAGATGTTTTGGTCTGCTCTGCTACTACCTAATAGTAAAATCATTATTTATTTTATTATTTAAATAAGTATTATATTATAATGAGATTCGGTCAAATAAATAAATTATGAATTATGACTACCCAAATATATTATAAAATCAATTTTTATATTATATTTATGATAAACCCATATGATACATTATGTAGATCATAGAATCATTATTATCTAAGACAGCAGCACAGCAGACAGACACTTCAAGACGCACGGAGATCACCAAAGATAAGCAGCATTGAGCAGGGTTAATAGTTGGATGGGTGACCGCTGGTGTTATAGCCGTAAAATTATATCTAGATATTTTTTTTTGCATTATAATTGGTTACAGAGAATTGCGTAGGACCATATTAAATACTATATCCATAAAATTAACCGAATCATTAATTAGATGTAATAAATATATAATTAAATATTGTTATATATAATTATATATGATTAGATATGATTATATTCGGCTATTTTTCATATATAATCATATATAACCAATTTATATATAAATATATATAATTATATATAAATATTTTTTCTCGGGATATTAAACCGTCTAGACACTGTCTCGTCAATCTGATATCTCTGACACTTTTATTTATGCAATTGAGTGACCGGTAGTATTAATATATGGGTGATTCTCTGTAAGGATGTTTTTTGCTGTCCCAGGTATTTTTTTTATTGGAAAAATTGTTATTTTGTTACTAAAAAAAATTTGTTACGAAAGTAAAAAAACATTTCTATTTGGAGCATTGAAAACTAAAATGAAATAAATTTTGGTTTTTTTGCTTTAGATTGGTAAATCACCGAAATAACAGTCCCCTGGGCTGTCCCATTCCCAAAATTAAAACTTTAAGATTAAATTTTAAGTTATTCGTCGATCATATATAATTTGGTCCATAATGTTTATAAACTTAATTAGTTAACTACCAATCTTCTTCAATAAAAAGTACCGAGAATTAATTTGTTTCATTAAATTCATTAAACCAAAGTTTGTCCCAGGCATTTTAAGAACAGTCCTCTGCCAGAAGTTCAAAGCCAAAAAAAAAAATTCAGCGTGTTATTTTATCTTTTGTAAGGTTTATAAGGATCTAACTAGCCTTGAGTTAATAACCATAGGGCTGTTAGCGCTTTATCGGCATGTTATTTAGTGTCAAAGCACCGTTTGTGCTGGAAATATGTGTCTGGGCCACTTCAAAACTCAGTCCCCTGGCAACTATTTTTATTTATAATTTATTTATACACTGTAAAAAAAAAAACCGGTGTGAGTCCATGCGGTGTACGGTGTTAAAAATTCCGGTGTTAAATTCAACACCGAAATCGGTGTAGCAGTAACACCGGTCGCGGTGTAAATATTTTTTTTCGGTGTTAAATCGGTGTTATAAATTTTCCGGTGTTAATATTTTAAGTAACACAATTTTTATAATTAAACTTTTTATGTTTAATAATTAAATGTAAGTAATAAAAAAAAAGTTAATATTTAATTTGGAAAGTTTAAAATAATAAAATATAAAGTAGATAAAAGTTTTTGATTAAAATAAATACACTGTAAAAAATTTCGATGTACAAATGGACCTAGAGCACTTTACACGGCCGTGTAGTGTGAAATAATGGTGTGAAATTCTCTCGGTGTAAATTTTCAATCCGTGTTACTTTAACACCATTATTAAAGGACAATTTTAGGACATCATATAAATAATCGGAAACTCTAAAATAGTGGATTTTAATAATTATTTCATAACTTTTAAGTATTTTTAACTTCCCGCTAAGAAAATCGAGGATTTTCAACAATCGGGAAGTTATTGTTTTCACCCCGTTTTGCAAAAATCGAGTTTTTATCAGATCTCGACGTTTGAAGGTCATAGGAAGCTTCCCTGACTATCCCCGCGAGGTTGTCACGGTGTCTGTATGTGTGTGTGTGTGTGTGTGTGTGTGTGTGTGTGGGTGGGTGTGTGTGTGTGTGTGTGTAAAAGTATGTGAACCGCTTATAACTTTTGAACGGCTTGACCGATTTCATCGCGTTTGATGCCATTCGAAAGAGCTTGACCAAACTTAGATTTTGAAAACTATTTGGACCGATTCAGACCAATAGATTTTGAGAAATCTTAAAAAAACTGAAAAAAAATTTTTTTTCAAATGTGGTTTTTTTGGAATAACTTTTAACGGCTTAAAGGTTCAATTCCAAAAACTAATCAGCTCTTAACCTCAAAAAACCACGTCGATCGCCACCAGTCCGGTCAAAATCGGTTGATTCATTCGAGAGATATCGTGAACGAAAGAAAACCGAAAAAAGTGTTTTTTCGGAATAACTCCAAAATTCCTAGCGCGATCAATTCAAAATTTAGAATTCTTTGTGAGGCTTGAAAAACTGCGTCGAATGCTTCTAACCGCGTAAAAATCGGTTTATTCATTCAAAAGTTATTGTGGTTTAAAAATTCAAAAAATAGTGTCTTATCAAATCTCTATCAGACTTTTGAGCTCGAAGAGCTTTAAAGGATAGGAAAGCAATCTCTTTGAGCTCGGAGAGCTCAAAATAACCCATAAATTGTTTTTTTGAGCTCGAAGAGCTCAAAAACGTCATTGGTGCAATTTTAAGCGCCTAAGTATGGAATTAACGGGAAGTTGCAGGGATCGCCTTCAGGGTCAACCGTTTTCCTAATTTTATTTTCCTGTAATTTAAAATATTTAAATCCTTAAAAATAAGGAAATTTCTCTAAAATTGTTAAAAATTACCGGTATAATAATGAACAATTAATAACAGCAATACTTTTAAAAGTTTGTCAGTTAAATTTACGGACTAGTCCGTAAAATAAAAATTTTAATTCATCTTACTGCACACAACATAATTATTATCGAACATATTGTTATCAATCAACATATTATTATTAAATTTCAAGGTTTAAATTTTAATTAACTAGATTTTAATATATTAACATCAAATCTTTAATTAATTTTAACCAAAAACTTCCTTCAATTTTGGACTACTTTCTTTAAGACACACTTTATTTTCCTGCAATTTTAAATATTTAAATCCCTAAAAATAAAAAACTTTCTCTAAAATTGTTAAAAATTACCGGTATTATAATTAACAATTAATGACAGCAATACTTTTAAAAGTTTGTCAGTTAAATTTACGGACTAGTCCGTAGTATAGAATTTTAAATTAATCTTCCTGTATACAATATAATTATTATCGGACATATTGTTGTCAACGGACTTATTATTGATTTTTAGGCTTTATATTTTTAAGAAACTAGCTTTAATATATTAACATCAAATCTAATTAATTTTAATCAAAAACTCCCTTAAATTTTAGACTACTTTCTCTAAGGCACATTTTATTTTCCTGCAATTTTAAATATTTAAATCCTTAAAAATAAAGAACTTTCTTTAAAATTGTTCAAAATTACCGATATTATGATTAACAATTCATAGCAGCAATACTTTTAAAAGTTTATCATTTAAATTTACGGACTAGTCCCTAAAATAAAAATTTTAATTCATCTTCCTGCATACAATATAATTATTATCGGACATATTGTTATCAATTTTCAGGGTTAAAATTTTTAATATCTAGATTTTAGTTTATTAACATTAAATGTTTAATTAATTTTTATTTGTTAACCAAAAACTCCCTTAAATTTTAGACTACTTTCACTAAAACACATTTTGTTTCCCTGCAATTTTAAATATTTAAATCCTTAAAAATAATTATTCTTATTATTTTTAACCTCAACAATACTCCAGTAAAAATAAATATTACTTTTCAATATTTTATTTCTACTGTAAATAATTATAAAAAGAATTATAATTAGATAAAAAATTAAGGAATGTCCTTAAATTTTCATGTTATAATTTTTGAAGCGCTTGTTCGCGTGCGGATATTATTTCTAGCCGCTTATAAGAAAGATATAAAAATTGATGACAAGTGAATACAAAAATAATAATAATAATAAGGATGGTAGGGCCCAAAAGAGTAATGTGGAGGTGTAGCGACCGCAACCAGGCAATACAAGCCAAGTACGCCAAGATACTCTAAAAAAAGAGTAACAGTACCGCAGAAGGAAAAAGAGAAGAGGCCGTTAAGGAAGAGCGGGAGGGGGAGGGGGGAGGAGGGGGGGGTGTATAATCTACGTTTCCATCTCGTGGCGCGCGCGTGTCCGTCGAGATTCCCATCCGTGGGGCCAGATATAATCCGGAGAAGGAAAGCCCCCCACCACGGGCCGCTCTGTTGGGACTCAGTGAGCCGAGGCCACCTGCCGACTAGCCGCAAGAGGGGGAAATCCGTGAGTCCCCAGGCCATCTATCCCCTCCCGGGCGACTCGTGCGCTCACTGGGGCCTTGCTCCTATCTTCCCCCTCCTCTTTAGGCTTCTCAGAGTACAAGACTGAGCGTCTTTTTTATATTATTATCCCGGATCCTGTGCGGTGACTCAATTTTTATTTTAAGGAATTTTCATGGAAATTCTGGGAGATTTTTTTTTTAATAAATTTGTTTTATAAAACAAAAATAATAAGCTTGGAAAGGAAAAAAAAATTAAAAATCAAAACGAGTTTATAAAAATCTACAGGGGTCCCAAAAGTTGTTCCAGTGAATAAAAATAATAATAAATAAATCACGGTGCATTTTTATTATTTGAAGATGAAATAAATATTTCTTTTGAAATTATTATTATACTAGCTATTAACCGCTCGCTTCGCTGAGCGGTTTATAGAATTGCATTTTTAGATCTAGACTTGAAATTTAATTGGAGTATTGTTTTGATTTGCACAGATTCCAAATGAGCATTGAAAGTTTTAGTTAGTCATTGCAAGTCTCATAAGTCAAGTTGAAATCTGTCTAGCTTTAAGTGCGAACAATTTTTCTGTTATTTCAAATTTTCTCAGATATCAATTTTTTATAGAAAATAAATTTAACATCTTTTTTACGAATTCTATTTAAAAAAGTAGCTAAATTTATTTTTCACATAAGGTAAAAGCCTCAATTATTGACGGGGGTCTAAATATTGACACCCTAAATTATCTTTAAATATATTAAATTATCTGTAATAAGAATAACGATCAAATGAATTTTTATTGAATTCTAATTAATTAAAAAATTGAAAAAAAAATCACTTTCAGTTCAAAATATTAAATATTAATTATTAAAAAAAAATAAAGTTACCACCAGTTCATCAAATCAGCTTACGAGCGTCTATTTTCTTAACAACTTTGGTTAGAAAAGCATTTTTTTTAACTGCCGAGTTTAAATTAATTTTTTCATGTAATTATATGACCTATTTTTTTTTTTTAATTAACAGTACATGAAATATTTATAAAATTGAATAATCGAAATTAATTGTATGCTTTATAATATTTAAATAATGGGAGTCAATAACTAGTTCATAATTTTTATGATGAATCCCATATTGACAGCCAGTCAACAGCGCTGACGCCTTTTTTTAAGTATAAAATACGTTACGCGATTATATACAAGGCTTTTAACTGTCAAATAACTCGGCGTGTTTTGGTGTTAAATAAGTTTTTGAATAAATTGTTATATTTTTAATAATAATTAATCATTCATAGAAATTATTATTAATTAACTTTAATAATATTGATTACTTTATATCAAGTTTTGATAAATAAAAATATAACCAAATGATTCGACGCATGCGCAGTAGGGGCGTCAATAATTGGGGTTACGGTACGTCAATATTTAGATCAATCAGTTTTTTAACCCGTCAATAATTGGTGTATCCAGATTATCTATTTAATTATTTAAAATTAATTAGTAAATATCACTGATTATCATTTTAAAAAAATTTGTGACTGGTGGGACAAGTACAAAATGTCTGCATCAAGTTGTTTATTAAAAAGACTTTTATATTATTTCAACCTTAGAAACATTATTGTTTATATATATAACTATAAATTATTTAGGATAATTAAAAAAAACTAATTAAAAAACACAAATAAAGGATTTAGCATGCTGACAACACGATCTTGATAAACTTAGGTGTTAATTAATAACGAACATAAAAAAATTTGTTCTTAAAACTATAATAATAAATATGTTAGTTAATAACAAACATAAAATGAATTTGTTGTTAAAACTATTAAAACAACATTTGCCCCGGATACAAGTTAGTACGGCTGAAAAGTTACTAGGAGAGCAAAATCGATTTTCTTATTGATTAAAAAAAATTTCCTTTACAAATTAGTAAATATAAATTTTAAATAATAAATAAGGATTAAATTAGAATGAATAAGAGAAATTTTAAAATTTTAGTCATTTTCCCATTTCGCATGGAATGCCCCAAGACTAATTTTCACAGTCTTGTACAACTTTTAAATTTATTATTATTCATTTTTTTTATTCAATCCTTAAATTGACAAAAAAATAATACGCTGTAAAAAAAGCGGTGTTAAAATGGACTCATTTTAACACCGCTATGTTACACCTGTGTATTAACACCGGTGTAGCGGTGCTCTTTTGCGATGTTAAAAATCCGGTGTTAAACCGGTGTAATATCGGTGTAACCGGTGTAATACCGGTGTAACAGTAGAATTAATTTACACCGTATCGGAGTATGAATATTACATGATCCATAAAACACAATTAATATTCAATATTTATCAAAATGAGACAAGTAACATTTATTTAAGAATTTTCAATTTATAAAATTACTCAGAAATCGATTTAATGAATGTTATACAACAAGTTAAATAGTATTTACAATATTAAATGTTTAGGAACAATATAATAATTATTTTTATCGTAACCATGATGTTTCTCACAATATAATGGATGTTTTAAACATGAAAAATCTACAGCTGTGCAAAAATAAATTATCTATATGAAAATCATTTAAAAAACGTTCAAAATTGTCGTAAAATTGTTCTAAAAATGTTTCGAATTTATTGTAAAGGGGGCGTCCATTAATTACGTGAGGTGTTTTAGGGGGAGAGTGGATCAAGCTACACAGAAAGAATGGTTCACTTGAACCAAGAAAATATTTTTCTTGCTAATTATTTTCTTGGGCGAAAAAAAAAATTTTTTTTGACACAAGAAATTTCACTTATCCCAACAAAATTAATTCTCTTGCTTCAAGAAATACGTATCTTGATCCAAGACAATTTATTTGAATCAAGAAAATTTTCTTGTTTTGAGAAAATTCTTCTCTTGCTCCAAAAAATTAAGTTCTTGACAGAAGTAAATTTTCTTGTCTTGAGAAAATTTTTCTCTTGCTCCAAAAAATTAAATATCTCGATAATAAATTTTCATTAATATTTTTATTGACAAACATGTCAAATGGAAAGATCAAATAATATTGAACCATTTTCTTTCATTCAATATGTATAATTGCGTGCTAAAATAATCTAAAATGGGTATCAAATATTCAAGAGAAAAATTTTCTCAAGGTGAGAAAATTTTTTTCTCAGCTGAAGTAGGTGGCGCTGCTTTCCTAAAGTATATAAAAATCTTGATCCAATATAAAAATTTATTGTATCAAGTATTTATGATAATTTGAATTAAGAAAAATTACTTCCACCAAGAATAGAATTTAAAGAAAAATTTTTACTTCGGCCAAAACAACTTCGGTCTTCCTTCGGGCACCCGAAAATTTACTTGAGCCAAGAATTTTATTCTCCAGTCAAGAAATCTTTTTTTCTGTGTAAATCTTACCAAATCTCACTTAGAGGGGAGGGGGGGGTCTTAACAAATATCACGTAATTTTTTCTCTAGTAGAAAACAGTGTAAAATTGCGTAAAAAAGAATTTGTATAATAAAATATCGCCGAATTTGACACAATAGTGTTTGTCGTACTCGTCCTTAAAAATCTATTCCCAATGTATTTAATCTCAAATTTGTGATAAATTACAACAAATCGATATCAAGTAGCAAGTAGGAAATTTCCTACGAATTACCACTTGCTGATCCCCTGAGATCCTAATATGATTGCTTATAATATTATGCAAAATAATTTCATTATTGATCGATAGGATTCACTAATTTTTTTGGTAGATTTCTTTAGAAATCTATCGGTTGTAGCCGGTCTCATGTCGTAATTTTAATAAAATGTTATTATAAGTTTACTTCATCGAGTCATGTCGAAAAATGGCATCGACTCATTCTGTGGATCAATACTAAGGTCAAGTTCGAAGATGATCATAATCGGCTGATTAGTTTACGAGTTATGGTGTTCGAAAATTTTTTTATTCTTAAAAAATTTTGAATTCCGTATATTTTATGGAAATAATTTTCCAGGTGTCGAAGATAGATACCCAGACCCTCAAACTTGATTTAATTACCTTCAATTTAAGCTATTATTCGTGTAGTTTTGATGATTTTTTTAATTTATTTCGTAATTTTGAAAGTTTAAAAAAATTTTTTAATGAACCCATTTCGGCCGTTTTTCTTTAAATAATTTTTAAGCCGTAAAAGTTAGCTTAAATTTATCAAATTTTTTTTCAAGTTCACGAGATTATCTTAAATTTCAGCTATTGTTCGTCGACTTTTGATACTTTTTTCAATTTAGTCCGTAGTTGGGAAAATTAAAAAAAAATCAAGAATAAATTAATTTTTAGCTTTTATTATCAAATAACTTTTATCTATAACAAATCCTATTTTTTAGGTGAATGTCTTTGAATATCCATTCGTTGTAGTCGGTCTCATATCGTTATTTGCAAAAATATAATAAAAAATAAATTTTAGGTCAAACTGCTTTTTAATAACGTGTTCCTTCAATATTCAAACAAAAAATCTACCCATCCATATCGGGTGTAGCCCAATGGCGCTTTTTTTTTTAATAATCTTACACGTTTACAGCCAAAACATAAATTTTGAAGAATCTCGCGTGAGATTAGGAGAGGGAGGAGGGAGTTGAAGAAAATCTTACGAAATCTAATCAAGGGGGAGGGGGAGGGGTCGAAAAATTCTCAAAAATGCCTCACGTAATTTATGGACGCCCCCAAAAACACTCTAAAACTGTCCAAAAAATGTTCCAAAATTGTCTCAAAAATATCCGAAAAATGTCTTAAATGTATTCAAAATTTGTGCTCAAATAGTTAAAAAAATGTTTTAAGATTATTCAAAAAAGGTTCCACATAAGATTTAAGGACAAAATTTCAACTAAATTGCTTCAAATAAATTGCATTGATTCTAAAATTATCTTAGAAGTATTCCGAAAATCTTAAAAAAAATACTTAAAATTTATGAAATAATTATTAAAATCCACTATTTTAGAGTTTCCGATTACCCTAGTAGAAATGAAATCAAGTTTTTAGCCAGTAACTGGCCAGTTTTACTAGACTTAAACCAGTAACTGGCCAGTGTAATATCAAGTTTCTGTCTAGTAACTGGCCAGTTTTACTAGAGATCTAACAAAACATTATGGCGGCTTTAGTGAAACTGTCAGTTTCGAATTCTGAGGTTATTAGGCGTTATTAAAATTGTCAAATAAATTCAAAATAATGTTTAATAAACGATATGATATAAAAAAGTTTCATTTATGTGTACATTATAAAATCCGAACAAAAACAGTTTCACTGTAAAAAAGTCGCGCCAAGTCCACGTTCATAAGACTATTAGGAAAAAAAAAAATTTTTTTTTTCTTTACAAAAACATACAAAATAAAAAAATTAAAAAATCCAAGTAACCGATATGATTGTTTATGATTTTCGGAAATTAAAAAAAATTTTATTGTAAATTTAAAAATTAAAAAAAATTTTAGAACGTATTTAGTGTGCGTGGTTGCAAAATATTTTACTTTGGATGAAATTCGTAAAATCTATTTACTAGGACTTTAAAAAAATTGAAATACACAATGACGCACACCAAGTACGTTCTAAAATTTTTTTTTTTATTTTTAAATTTACAATAAAATTTTTTTTAATTTCCGAAAATCATAAACAATCATATCGGTTACTTGGATTTTTTAATTTTTTTATTTTGTGTGGTTTTGTAAAGAAAAAAAATTTTTTTCCTAATAGTCTTATGAACGTGGACTTGGCGCGACTTTTTTACAGTGAAACTGTTTTTGTTCGGATTTTAGTATTTTTTGTAATTATAATGAAAATTTACAATTGATAACAACTTAAATCTCGTGTTGACTGCATTTTTTACTGCAAACTATCCCCTTGAAGCTACAGTTTATGTAGATGTAATTCCAGTGCACCCTGGCGGCCGTAAATGTAAGCTGTGAATTACTTTTTTTAACTGTAATTGCTTATCTATAGGAGGATTACTACACATTTTTATTTTATCTAGTCTGTGGCGCTGACCTTTCTCCATAAAAAAAAAGTCAGGATCGAAATTTGTGAGCGAGCTATAGTATGTGCTGATAAAATTTAATAATTTCAAGTGAATAAATTGTTATAAATGAATATAATTAATTAATACGGTGAAATAAATTATGAATTACTGTTATGATAAACAAATTGGGTAAAAAAAGTACCGTAGAATTAAATAAAATTTCGCAGCCTCAAAAAACCGTTCTGCTTACAGTAAACACAGTCGGTAGTCTGGCGCTCCGTTTACAACGGATTTGAACGGAACTTGGCGCCAGATTCTACCGAATCTGTGAATAGATAACATCATTAGACTGATAGACTAATAATAAATCTAACAATAGAATAAGAAAATAATTATTTTGAATTGGAGATTTGTTTTTAATGCCCACAGTCGCAATTTATATATTGTGTCATTTTTTTTTCACTGCATCCATTTTGAAATATATACTGGAAATTATTTACACGTTAATAAACACTAATTTTGATTGATTTATACTGTTTTTTAATAATAATAATAATTACAATAATGATGCGTACAGGTTAACAAAAAAAATAAACAAACATACACACACTAGTAAAGATACACTGTCGGTGTAACTAATGTTTATGACTTAGTTGTAGGTGGCGCGATTTCAAGTTTTTACTCGATATCACTGGCCAGTTACTGGTTTATATCCAGTGAAAACTCGATTATTTCTACTAGGGTATTTATATTATGTCCTAAAATTGTCCTGTAATAATGGTGTTAAAGTAACACGGATCGAAAATTTACTCCGAGAGAATTTCACACCATTATTTCACACTACACGGCCGTGTAAAATGCTCTGGGTTCATTTTTAAATCGAAATTTTTTACAGTGTATTTATTTTAATCAAAAACTTTTATCTACTTTATATTTTATTATTTTAAACTTTCTAAATTAAATATTAACTTTTTTTTTATTATTTATCTTTAATTATTAAACATAAAAAGTTTAATTATAAAAATTGTGTTACTTAAAATATTATCAACACCGGAAAATTTATAACACCGATTTAACACCGAAAAAAAATATTTACACCGCGACCGGTGTTACTGCTACACCGATTTCGGTGTTGAATTTAACACCGGAATTTTTAACACCGTACACCGCATGGACTCACACCGGTTTTTTTTTTACAGTATATAATTATACAAGTTTGCTAACAAGTACTTTAAAAAGTTGATAAATTAAAAATATATTCAAATAAATCCAACCCCAATTTAAAATTCTCACCTTTCTTCTCTCAAAACATAATAACAACAACTTGTATAAATTTTTTTTACACAACAAGTGTAACAGACACGTGGAATTCAGCATAAGTTATTTTTACCCTCTTATTTTTTACTTCAACTGGAAACTTTAAATATTCATTAAATAAACAGCAAGTTCAGTCACTTGAAGGGTAAGTAAGTTCGTTACTTTAACTCGCTGTGATTGCAAAAAGTTTATTTTATTTCATCGGAAGTTAACTGAGTGGCTCAAGCTGTTGCAGATTAAAACTTTTCAAACTTTTTTATCGACAGTGAATAATAAAAAAAAAATAATTTGTACTCTCTGCGTCTTATAAAAAATTAAAAAAAAATTATTTATTAAAATTGATTAGCTTAATAATTTTTTTCCTGGTCGCATAACAAAAATGATAAAGAGTATTACAATTTTCCTCAAGCAATTTTCTAAAATTGGTATTGATAGGAAATATGACGCACGTAAAAGATAAATTGAAACTATCGGTAGCAATTGGTATAAAGAGACAGTAAAAGAATATTTTTTATTAAAAATTTACACACGGCAAATATTGTACAGTTTTTTAGACTTAAAAAAAAAATGTCCAAATTATTTTTCTTGGTTTTGTTAATCACTCTAGCAGTGAATTTTATCGACGCTACGTTCCCGTTTTGGTGCAGAAAAAATGATCAATCGGTAAAAATAAATATTTTTTTAATTAAATTATTTAGATGAGTAATTAATAAATTAATTGATAATTTTTTAGTGCAACCCACTTCTTGGGTTTGTATGCTGCTCTGGTCTTCGGTGCTCAAGTCTTCTCAGGGGAATATGTGGATTATAAGAGTATTAAATAATAATTTTATTATGATATTATTTATGTAAATTATGAATTATTGAATCGGAATAAATATTTAGTTAATAATTGGAAAAATAAAATAAAAAATTAATAACTGCAAGTCTTTGGCTTTATTGTTTTTATTATAAATATTTTTATAGAAGTAAAACCCCAACTCACCCTGACGCAAGACGAGTTAGGTTGAAACAGAATCTTAAAATTTAAACTAAACCCCAACTCAATACTCCTCACCCAGATACAAGACCAGTTAGGTTGAAAAAGGTTCTTAAATCAGGGCGGCATATGTCTACATCACAGGAATTAGGCTCTACTAGGTTGAACTGGAGTTTTAAAATTTCTACTCTGGACGAGATAAAATATAAAATAATAAGGTACCCGCGGGTAATAAGGCCTGTCGGGTAATAAGGCCTGAGTGATGGAAATGCTATTTAAAATCCGAACAAAAACAGTTTCGCTGTAAAAAATCGCGCCAAGTCCACGTTCATAAGCTATTAAGAAAAAAAAATTTGTTTTTTTCTTTACAAAAATATATAAAATAAAAAAATTAAAAAATCAAAGTAACCAATATGATTGTTTATGATTTTCGGAAATTAAAAAAAATTTTGTTACAAATTTAAAAATTAAAAAAAAAATTTGGAACGTATTTAGTGTGCGCGGTTGCAAAATATTTTACTTTTAATGAAATTCGTAAAATCTATTTACTAGGACTTAAAAAAAATTGAAATACACAATGACGCACACCAAGTACGTTCCAAAATTTTTTTCTTAATTTTTAAATTTATAACACAATTTTTAACTTCCCGCTAAGAAAATCGAAGATTTTCAAAAATCGGGAAGTTATTGTTTTCACCCCGTTTTGCAAAAATCGAGTTTTCATCAGATCTCGACGTTTGAAGGTCACAGGAAGCTTCCCTGACTATCCCCGTGAGGTTTTCACGGTGT
Source organism: Cotesia glomerata (assembly GCF_020080835.1). Classification (NCBI taxonomy): domain Eukaryota; kingdom Metazoa; phylum Arthropoda; class Insecta; order Hymenoptera; family Braconidae; genus Cotesia; species Cotesia glomerata. The sequence goes on along the minus strand of NC_058165.1, from coordinate 20,194,060 downwards.
CTGTATGTATGTGTGTGTGAAAGTATGTGAACCGCTTATAACTTTTGAACGGCTTGACCGATTTCATCGCGGTTGGTGCCATTCGAAAGGGCTTGACTAAACTTAGATTTTGAAAACTATTTGGACCGATTCAGATCAATAGATTTTGAGAAATCTTCAAAAAACTGAAAAAAAAATTTTTTTCAAATGTGGTTTTTTTGGAATAACTTTTAAACGGCTTAAAGGTTCAATTCCAAAAACTAATCAGCTCTTAACCTCAAAAAACCACGTCGATCGCCACCAGTCCGGTCAAAATCGGTTGATTCGTTCGAGAGATATCGTGAACGAAAGAAAACCGAAAAAAAGTGTTTTTTCGGAATAACTCCAAAATTCCTAGCGCGATCAATTCAAAATTTAAAATTCTTTGTGAGGCTTGAAAAACTGCGTCGAATGCTTCTAACCGCGTAAAATCGGTTTATTCATTCAAAAGTTATTGCGGTTTAAAAATTCAAAAAATAGTGTCTTATCAAATCTCTATCAGACTTTTGAGCTCGAAGAGCTTTAAAGCATAGGAAAGCAATCTCTTTGAGCTCGGAGAGCTCAAAATAACCCATAAATTGTATTTTTGAGCTCGAAGAGCTCAAAAACGTCATTGGTGCAATTTTAAGCGCCTAAATATGGAATTAGCGGGAAGTTGCAGGGATGGCCTTTAGGGTCAACCGTTTTCCTAATTTTTTTTAATTTCCGAAAATCATAAACAATCATATCGGTTACTTGGATTTTTTAATTTTCTTATTTTATATATTTTTGTAAAGAAAAAAACAAATTTTTTTTTCTTCATAGTCTTATGAACGTGGACTTGGCGCGATTTTTTACAGTGAAACTGTTTTTGTTCGGATTTTAGTATTTTTTGTAATTATAATAAAAATTTACAATTGGTACCAACTTAAATCTCGCGTTGGTTGCATTTTTTATAGCAAACTATCCCCTTGAAACTACAGTTTATGTAAAAATAATTCCAGCGCACCCTGGCGGGTGTAGATGCAAGCTGTGAAATATCTTATTTTAACTGTAGTTCCCCATCTAATGAAGGATTACTATGCATTCTCGAATTATTTAGTCTGCGGCAGATCACTTTGCCCATCGAAAAAAAGTCAGGATCGAAATTTTTGCGTTGCTATAGTTTGTGCTGATTAAATTTAATAACTTCAATTAGATTAATTGTTATAAGTGAATATAATTAATTAATAACAGTCAAATAAAGTATGAATTACTGTTATAATATACAATTTAGGAAAAAAAAGTACCGTAGAATTAAATAAAATTTTGAAACCTCAAAATACCGTTCTGCTTACAGTAAACATAGTCGGTAGTCTGGCGCTCCGTTTACAGCAGATTTGAACGGAACTTGGCGCCAGATTCTACCGAATCTGTGGATAACCGCTTCCGCTAAAGGCTTCTCTAGTAGAAGCGTCTAGCATAGAAATGTCGCTACAAGTTTATAGAGTCCCGATACAATGTTCCCTGTCTTCTATATTTCATCATCCGTCATATGCTAAAGTAGCGCGGAAAAATTCCTAAAAAACGGTTTGAGTAAATGGTAAACATTTTTTATAATTTTATATTTAATAATTTAAAATCATTGTTTTAATTTTTATCAACATCTTAAGAAGTATTGTTGCTAAATTTAAGTGATGATTGATCTATAATACCAATTTTATTGATTTTCGTATAACTATTTCCAGTATGTTTAACCCGCAGGCCTTATTACCCTACCGTAGTAAATTAAGGCCTATTTGCAAGGTTTTTGAAAAAATTCAATTTTGTGTTTGTTTATGGTGAAAATTACCATTACTTCATTATATTGTGTAGCTAATGTATTAATATAAAAATTATTTTCAAAATCTATTTTCAAAATCTCCTTTAGCTACACGGAAAAAAAATCCTATGAAAAATTACTATAGTAACATCGTAATCCAGGACTAGACTTTCAGTATCTCGATTTTTACGATGCTGCCGTCTACAGAATACAATTTGAATTATTGAAAATTACGATGTTATTTAGTAAATTTTTTTTCCGTAAGAGCAAGTGAATAAGGACGCATACTTTATGTTTTAATAAAAGAGAGACAGAGTCCAGTAATTTACGACGCCACCACCGAAAGATGACCAACTACTGTATCGAGGGTCTTATTATGTGACTGAACAGAAACTTTAGATATTCCCTCCGATAGCGTGAGGGGATAAACCTTGGACTTGAGGCGGAGAGGACACCGGGTTCGATTCCTGAATGATACAGAGCCATATCAAAAGCAAATTTTTTTTTTTTTTTAAGGGAGTTGGGAAAGAACGGATAGGGAAAGGGGGACCTACTCGGTGGGAATTTTCCGTAATTGAAAAGATAATCCGTCAGCCCAGACGGGGAATCGAACCCAGATCTCTCGGTTACGCGCCAGGGCTCTACCAGTTAAGCTATCCGAGACAAGTACTGACTACTTCATTCAGTCACGTATATAAGACCCACCGAGCAAACAACGCCACCGTCCATCTTACGGTAAAGAGCCATATCAAAAGCAATTTTTTTTTTTTTTATTTATAATTATTTTTCGGTGACCTAAACTTCTTTTTAATTTGAGTGATAGAAATTTACGATGTTGCATCGTATAAATTACGATGTTTGAGTTCTGGTCCGGCACTGCAATGTCCTATACTAACAATTACGATGTTTGCATTGTAATTTTTCGTACAATTTTCTTTCCGTGTAGGCCTTATTACCCGCCGGTACCTAAATTGACAAATCGTTCCGGTATTGGGTCTTTTACCTTATTTTAAAAATTTGCGTTGAACTTTTTCAATATTACAATTAAAGATTACGTGCGACATAAAACTTATTGCATGCGAAAGTTTTCCTCATCGATATCGATATGAAAATAAATTTTTTTCCTTACTCCAATTTCTATAATTGCACTATTATATTTTACATATACATATACATACGTTCCTCAAACAAATAACCGACTGACGCAACTACGAGCCACAATTTTAAAATATAATTACTGATAAATTCAGTATATAAGCAGCAGGTATAAAAAAATTATTTTTATTCAGTGTCACGATAAAATTAGTGCACATTTTATTTCTTCAAGCCAAATTTTATCAAATTTATCAGAATGATGAAATTATTGTTGGTGACTTTAATTGTCGCTTTGGCAATTGCTTTAACAGAAGCTTTCTTATTTTGGCCCTGCAGAAAGCAAAACGACGGAGTAATATATTTTAATTATTTATTTCTTTATTCAAATTTATTATAATTTTCTGAGTTTCACTCAGATAATTTTTGAAAATAAAAATTATAATATTGATAGTAAAAATCAAATAATTAATAAATTCCATTTTAATGCAGTGTAATCCATTCTTTGTCCAACTTTGCTGTGCTCCGTACCATTGCACCGGAAGAATAACTCCAGGAATTTGCGTATAAAAATATTGGACCGATTTATGTATTAAAACTACAGTGAAAAAAAATTGACTTGAATCGAGACAAAAATTTTTAAATCAAGAAAATTTTTTTTTGTGTATAATATTCTAAATTATTAAAATTTGCTCAATTAAATAGACAAATAGCATAAAAATAAAAAATTTTTTATGAAATTTCTTTTAAATAAGTATTTAAATTCACGAATTTTCCGCATTGTCACTCATAAATTATGTACAAAAATTGCGTGCCTACACGGAAAAAAAATCCTATGAAAAATTACTATAGTAACATCGTAATCCAGGACTAGACTTTCAGTATCTCGATTTTTACGATGCTGCCGTCTACAGAATACAATTTGAATTATTGAAAATTACGATGTTATTTAGTAAATTTTTTTTCCGTAAGAGCAAGTGAATAAGGACGCATACTATATGTTTTAATAAAAGAGAGACAGAGTCTAGTAGTTTGCGACGCCACCACCGAAAGATAACCAACTATTGTATCGAGGGCAGTGTTCCCATCCGTCACATAATTATCGTAAACGTCACATAATTTGAAGCATTATACGATCGTACATCCGACTTTGATTATGTGACGAAAAGTTACGATAAAATGTGTCTTGTACACGGAAATAAAATTGAAGGAGTTTTTACTAATTTACTATTGTAATTTTTACTAAATAAAAGAGTAACGGTGGACTATACTTCTTATTTAGTAATTTTTACGATCTACTATTGTAAATTTTATCCAACAAATAAGACTAGCAAGAGTCGTAAAAAGTCGAATACTATAGAGCAAATTATACAATATGTGTTTGTGAACTTTACAATTCAACTATTGTAAAAATTCACAGTTGGTTTTTTTAAAAGAAATATTAGGGAGGGAGAGAGATAGAAGAGTGGACTAATTGGTACCTGTACAGTAATCGAAAAAAGAAACCGACATTTTCGTGCTATCTGGGAATCGAACCCAGAACTCTGTGTTGGCAGCCAGAGACTCTCCCTCTACGCTACCTGAGGTAAACTAAGACACATATCCTTTAACATTTACATAAACTCGGAGTCTAGCGCTGTGCACGGCCATCACTCACACTAATTGAGAAACATTCCAATTCAACTATTGTAAAATTTGCTATAGTTCTATTGGAAAGATACAGAGGCAGCACTGGAAATTTTCATCTCTTACTTTTTACAATAGTAATATCGTATTTTTTCATGAATAAATAGTATTTTTTCTTCTAAAATATTTGAAAATTAATAGTAATCAAAGTATAGTCCAGCTTTACAATAGTTGTATCGTAAATTTTCCCAGAAATTTTTTCCCGTGTACGGTAATTGTACGATAATTTTCGATATGTTTGATTTTCATTCTTATCTATGCGGGTTAACTTTCATTTATTACCTGCTCGAAGTATGCAGCACCCCGCGGGTGCCCTATCGCCCTACACAGTTTATTTTGTTATGCTAATGTTAATAAATTAATATGAATCAATTTATAAAATTGATTATTTTTTTATTTGATTTCATTTCATGAAGAAACATTTTTTTTGTAAATATTTTTCAAGAGTAAATTTATGTCCGAATTTTAAATGAAAATATTTTGGCATAAAAAAAATTTAAACTATGTAAATTTAGTCAAGAACTTAAGTTTAAAATTTTTTTTTTGTGCGTACGATAATTTTTCAGAAGATCCGATAATTTGACGGCACTGTGTCGATCAGACAAGCAAAAGTTTCTGGGAACACTGATCGAGGGTCTTATTATGTGACTGAACAGAAACTTTAGTTAATCCCTCCGATAGCGTGAGGGAATAAACCTTGGACTTGAGGCGGAGAGGACACCGGGTTCGATTCCTGGATGATACAGAATTATTTTTTCGGTGACCTAAACTTCTTTTTAATTTGAGTGATAGAAATTTACGATGTTGCATCGTATAAATTACGATGTTTGAGTTCTGGTCCGGCACTGCAATATCCGATACTAAAAATTACGATGTTTTCATTGTAATTTTTCGTACAATTTTCTTTCCGTGTAGAGGTAAAAGGGCGTATAGCTAAGGGTTAATAGGGATTTGTGCTGAAAGGGCGTATAAAAAAATTTTTTTTTGCAATTTGGTTTGAAATTGTCTGAAACGTGAAAATCTGTGAAAAAAAAGTTGGTATCCTACACTGATAGAAGGATTTATTTGTATTAAAAAAATATTTGTTAATAGTTAACAAATCATTTATTAGAGACCATTTTTTAGTATCAAACAAATATTTCTTAGTATTTAAAATGATTTGATTGTATTTAATAAATCAGATATTCATTTATTAAATATTAATAAATCTTTTTAAATACTAAGAAATATTTGTTAAGGACTAAAAAGTGGTCTCTAATAAATGATTTGTTAAATATTAACAAATATTTTTAACTATAAACGAATTCTTCTATCAGTGTAAAGCTGAAAGGGCGTATCTCAAGACATGCGCCCTTTCAGCTAAGAAAAGTACGACTTAAAGGTAAAAGGACGCATAAAAAAAATGTAGTTTTGATACCAAATGTTAAATCAACAGACTCGATAGAGTCTGGCGCCAAGTTCCGTTCTCAAGCCAGACTACCGAGTGTGTATATACCGTAAGCAAAACGGTTTTTTGAGGTTACAAACTTTTTTTCAAATTTATTTTGATTTTTTTTTTATATGATATTTTATAATAGTAGTTCATGCTTTTTATTACGCGTATTACTTGATTATTATCAATTATCTTTATAATTTTTATTTAAAATTATTAAAAATAATCAGCACAAACTATAGCGACCCAGATTTTTAGATTTTAACTTTTTTCTTATGTAGAAAGCGGACGGCCAGAGACTAAATAATATAAGGATGCATGCTAATCTTATAATAGATGGGAAACTACAGTGAAAAAAAGATATTTGACAGCTTGCAATTACACACGCCAGGCGGCGCAAGAATAACTTTTACATGAACTATAGCTTAGAGGGGATAGTTTGCCACCGGAAATGTATTAAAAATTGTCAATTTTTATTATAATTACAAAAAATACTGAAATCCGAACAAAAACAGTTTCACTGTAAAAAAATCACGACAAGTCCACGTTCATAAGACTATTAAGAAAAAAAAATTTTATTTCTTTACAAAAAGATATAAAATAAAAAATTAAAAAATCCAAGTAACCGATATGGTTGTATATGATTTTCGGAAATTAAAAAAAATTTTGTTGTAAATTTAAAAATTAAAAGAAACAATTTTGGAACGTACTTGGTGTGCGTCATTGTGTACTTCAATTTTTTTTAAAAGTCCTAGTAGATAGATTTTAGGAATTTCATAAAAAGTGAAATTTTTCGTAACCACGCACACTAAATACGTTCCAAAATTGTTTCTTTTAATTTTTAAATTTACAACAAAATTTTTTTAATTTCCGAAAATCATATACAACCATATCGGTTACTTGGATTTTTTAATTTTTTATTTTATATCTTTTTGTAAAGAAATAAAATTTTTTTTTCTTAATAGTCTTATGAACGTGGATTTGGCGTGAGTTTTTTACAGTGAAACTGTTTTTGTTCGGATAATAGTTTCACAAGACAAGTTATACTAAAATAACAGCCTCATACACAAAGTTTGATATAAACAAATAGAAAATAAATCAATCAAAAACAAATTACGTAAAAGTTAAGTAATAAAAAAAAACACAATGACAGATAACATTGAAATATTTTGAAATTTCTCGCTTTAATCGCCCCCTATTGAATATAACTACTGGCGCCGTTCACACAACAGCTGTTTCATCATGATCAACAATCCAGAATCCAAATTTTATAATAACTATTTCTTAAAATAAAAAGCGAGAAAATAATCACGCGTAATTTATTGTTTTTTGGATATATTTTCTTTTTTAACTTTAAAAAATTGTATAGTTGAGGTTTTACGCCGCTACTACCACAGAAAGTTTTTTTTTTCACATTTTTAAACTACGAATATGTTCTTCTGTAAACTGGCCGAAAAAAAATTATGCGCCCTTTCACCTTTAGATCACCAAAATTTCGAATTCTTAAAAGTAAAAGGGCGTATAATTAAAGATATACGCCCTTTTACCTTTGCAATTTTTTTTTTCAATTTTAAGCGTAGAATGTGTCTACTACTCGATTGGCAATAAAAAAAAAATATGCGCCCTTTTACCCTTGCAAAGGTAAAAGGGCGCATAAATTGTTATAAGCCCTTTTAATATTAGGCACGCGAATTATTATTATTATTATTATGTTATTAAATGCTCAGGGGGGTTGTCCCCGAAGTCCGACTCTCCGAGGGCCCAGCCTGAGCTCCATCCATTACTGCTGGACCACTCCGCACAACAAGGCGGTTAGCGGCCACAGCAGGCCAAAGTCATTTCCCTAAGTAGACGGAGGGAACCTAATATTACAGCCTTCTGCATCCTGACAGCCAAGAACTCAGATTTTGACGTGCAAGCTGGAACTTTGGCAAGTGAGGATACAAAAGACTGTTTCATCCCTCCAAGGACGCCAACGATTAGGACGACTAGTTTGACACGGTAACCTGGGTAAAGTTTGCCAATTTCAAATAGGAGATCCTGATATATTTTTCTTTTGTGCTCTTCTTTGGCTGAGATGTTGTGTTCAGCCGGGGCCGAGAACTCAATGACATAAATGTCACGAGTGGCCTTGTCGAAGAGCACAATATCAGGTTTGTTGTGATCGATCCGCCGGGTTGTTGCAAATGGCATGTTCCAGTAAATTTTGCAACTGTCATTCTCAACAACCTGGGGAATATCTCCTGGTAGATAAGGCAGCACTGGTGTCATATCAATACCGTAGTAATGACGAAGATAGTAGTACAGTACTCTCAGGGCAACGTTGTGACGCTGGATATATGTACCTCTCGCCAACACAGGACATGCCGACAAAAGGTGCATGAGCGTCTCCGGGTGTTGTTTACACATCCTACATGACGTGTCCAGAAGCTGCCCCTGGAGCACCTTGCTACGGTATTCTAGAGTGTTAATGACACCATCTTGGCAGGCAAATATGAACCCTTCAGTCTCGGACATCAGGCCAGCTGACTTTAAGAAGGAAAAGGTCAGCTGGGTGGACAAGCCATGATCACGCACGTGTTTGAAGTACACGCTGTGCATGGACTTGTCCATCAGTTCGCCTAGGAGTTGTTTTTCCTCGGCGTTCCTGATGACGCTCTTAAATTTTTCCTTTCGGAGTTCCATAAGAGCGTTTATCTCTCCAAGACCAAGGGTTCTTGCTGCATATATAGCTGCCTTATACAAGAACGACCCCTTATGCGCATTTTCATGTTTATGTACGATTTGCATAAGGAAGTCATCCTCGTCTGCAGTGAAATTGACAACCTCGAATGTTAAGCCCAGGACCAAACGATCATGAAGCCGCTCCAAACTCTGCAGACCTCTCCCACCGATGGACCGGGAGAGGTATAATCTGGCGACTGATGAATTGGGGTGCATGCTCCGATTCATATTGATAACCTTACGGGTTTTGATGTCGAGATCTCGTAAATCCTTTCGGGCCCATTTCAGGACACCGAAAGAGTATAGTAAGACTGGGACAGCGAGCATGTTAGTGGCGGAGACTTTATTTTTGCCGGAAAGTTCGGAGGACCAAATTTTCCGGAGTCTCCTAACATACTCACTACGGAGGGTTGCTCGGACTTCAGAGACCGCATGCATGCGGTGCTCTTCCATTCCTAGGTATCTATACAACTCTCCGGCGCCTAATTGTCTTAAGATGCTCCCATCCACTAACTCGACATCATCACCCGTATCAGAGCACTTACCCCTCGCCAGATGTATGACCGCACACTTGTCCAACCCAAAAGACATTCCGACATCTCGTGTGTACTCTGCTACGATGTTCAGGGCTGCCTGTAGATGATCTTCATTAGCACTATATAGCTTCAGATCATCTATGTAAAGCAGATGGGTGATCGAGTATTTTCGATCACCCGGAGGCCCCACAGAGTACCCATGGGTTTTACGGAGAGCAACAGATATAGGCAGCAGTGAGATGCAAAACAGCAGAGGGCTCAAGGAATCGCCTTGGAAGACCCCTCGTTTGTACTCTACAACTCCGGTTACGTGCAATGCGTTTCCATTTCCTATATGGAAACGCGTTCGCCAGAGCTGCATTGTACGCCGAATGCATTCCACCGTTTCGGGATTGACCCCCAGGCATTTGAGGAGGTATAAAATCAACTCATGGGGAGTTGAGTCAAATGCCTTGCGATAGTCAATCCAGGCCATTGACAGGTTGCGTTGATAGTAGATCGCATCTTGTATGACACATCGATCAACTATCAGGTTCTCTTTGCAACCTGACAGGCCTCTTTTGTTGCAACGCTGTTCATATATCTGTTGCCATATAGGTCCTACCTCCTGCAAGATACGGTTATTCAAAATTTTTGTAAAAATTTTATAAACCGCATTCAGGCAGGTGATAGGCCTGTAATTCTTTGGGTCAGACAAATCACCTTTTTTGGGTATCAGTACGGTTCGCCCTTCTACGAGCCAGTCTGGAATCGGTTCGTCAGCTCTAATGTAGGATGTAAATATACGGGCCAAATGGAGGTGGGTAGAAGTAAACTTCTTCCACCAGAAGACATTAATGCCATCTGGTCCCGGGGCAGCCCAATTTCTGCTGCCATCTAGAGCTAAACGAACTTCATTTACACTGACTGCAGGGCTCTCTTCATCAGCATTCTGTCGACGGTGTTTCCGACAAAATGCTTTGAAGTCATGCAGAGCTGGAGTGTTGGCGTTTACGTTTGGTTGATCTCCATACAACTCAGTCCAAAAGGCTTCCACCCGCTCAGGTGCTGGATAATTCCCGGTAACAACAGTCTTTGGTGTCAGAAAGCGTGAAGGGCTAGATCGAAACAACGAATTATCGACCAGCCGTTTCAGCCTTTTCTCTAGTGACTTTTTGGCAGTCACTAGAGCTCGCAATTTATTAAGCGACTCTTCTTTGATGACAAGAAGAGTACTTTTATTCAATGTGTGATGACGCCACCGAAGTTCAGCAGCAATGCGACGTACTCGGGGCGTGTATGCTCGTTGGGTTGTTTCGAACTCAATCACACATTGGATGCGAGAGACATGTTTCCGGGATCTGTCAATTTTGTCGCCAAGTTGTGCGATGCGCTGTCTCAACCTTGCCTCGATTGAGAGACGATGTCTCTCTCTCGGAAAAGCCGAAACTGCTGCACCATACACAACCTGGTTCACAGCGAGCAGAGTGGAATCCTCCTGGATCTGTGTAAGGAGATCTTCATTGACCGTGTCAAGTTGTTGTTGGGAGTAAGTTATCTTTTTAGATATACTTACTTGCCGTCCTATAAAGGGATTATTATTATTATTATTATTATTATTATTATTATTATTATTATTATTATTATTATTATTATTATTATTATTATTATTGTTATTATTATTATTATTATTATTATTATTATTATTATTATTATTATTATTATTATTATTATTATTATTATTATTATTATTATTATTATTATTATTATTATTATTATTATTATTATTATTATTTTCATTAAAAATTCTAAAATGACACTAATAATAAAAAAAAAATAACAATCAAAAATTCTGATTTAAAATCGTTACAAAAAAAGAAACCTCACACATTTTCTTTATTATTGTGACATCCCGTAGAGTTTCTCACCTAGTATATCCTCAACACGGGTAATAAAACCGCGTGGCAGTCTTTTAAGCGAAAGGTCGATCGGTAAGTTCCAAAAGCTTGAAAAGGGAAATTTTGACAATTACTTAGCGCATAATAGGAGCCGTAGGAAACGTACGAGCGTTAAAATAGCTTCTGAAAAGCATAAATTCAATATAATAAAATAGTAGACCAGTTTAACCGGGAACAGGTAAGCCGCGTGCAGATGTGCAGACTTCATTTTATCTGTTTCTGTCATAAAATCGAGTGCATCAATGAACTTCCACAAATACGGCGACTATTGTGTCTACTGAACACAAAGTCACATTAGAAAATTTTTTAACCTGGTATTATGTATTGTAAATTATACACAGCACAGTAGTAAATGAAATTTTTAATAAAAGATTCTATACTGGTTGTATATTGGACAACAATGGACCATAGACCTCCAGAACGCCTACGGGCAAATTCGAGTGTACTCAAGTTATACTTTTTATACAATAACTAGCCAATATGTCCTCTTTAAAATAGTCATTTGTTGGAATTGTAAATTATATATTTGTGTGTCACTTGACTGATTTTTTTCACTGTCAATTTTTCCTTTCAGGTCAAGGATAATATAATGGAAAGTGAAATTTATTTTTTAATATTTCTTAAGTAGTTTTATACAAGAAAATTTAATCGACTGGAAAAAAATCGAAATTTAATGATCAATAATTTTATAAATTTATCAAATTTTTTTTTCAATGAAATTTTTAATAAAAAACGAGTTTAATATTTTTTTACACTGATAGAAGGATTTAGTACGGCGTAAGAAACTGATTTAGTAACAAAATTTTTAGTCATTTATTTGGGAAAAAAATATAATTCTTACCCATCAATATTATTTGTTACAATTTAATAAATTATTTTTTTACTCTCAATAAATTATACTAGTAATCTTGCAGTTACTATGTGACTGCCGTGACTTATGAACTATAAATAAACAAAATTTTGCTTTATTAAATAATTACTTTTGTTAAATTACACTGTACTTTCTTAACTATTTACGTTTTTATAAATATAAGCTCATCCTGATGTTACACTCATCAAGAGCTTTCATTTGAGTACCCACATGCATTTTCATATATTTTTCATATATACATATATATAATATATATAAATATATGAAAAATTGATGTGGGTACTCAAATTAAAGGTCTCGACGAGTGTAACATCGGGATGAGCTTATATCTTGAAAAATGTCAAATTATATCTGTAAAAATAATAAAATTCAATATTTTGATTTTTTTATTATTAAAAAAAATCAAAATTCTTTTTAATAAATTTAAAATTTCTTTAAAAATTTTAATAAGTTTTTTTTGTGACTATTCTTAAGAAAAATGATTTAAATATTAAATTTTAATCATTATTTTTTAATATTAATACTCAAAAATAAATGATAAATGTATTTTGATATATTTTTCATCCATACATATATATAATATATATTTTAAAGATATAAGCTCATCCCGATATTACACTCATCAAGAGCTTTCATTTGAGTACCCACATGCATTTTTGATATATTTTTCATATATACATATATATAATATATATAAATATATGAAAAATTGATGTGGGTACTCAAATGAAAGGTCTTGATGAGTTTAATGTCGGGATGAGCTTATATCTTGAAAAATGTCAAATTATATCTGTAAAAATAATAAAATTCAATATTTTGATTTTTTTATTATTAAAAAAAATCAAAATTCTTTTTAATAAATTTAAAATTTCTTTATAAATTTTTATAAGTTTTTTTTGTGACTATTCTTAAGAAAAATGATTTAAATATTAAATTTTAATCATTATTTTCTAATATTAATACTCAAAAATAAATGATAAATGCATTTTGATATATTTTTCATCCATACATATATATAATATATATTTTAAAGATATAAGCTCATCTTGATGTTACATTCATCAAGAGCTTTCATTTGAGTACCCACATGCATTTTCATATATTTTTCATATATACATATATATAATATATATAAATATATGAAAAATTGATGTGGGTACTCAAATGAAAGGTCTTGATGAGTTTAATGTCGGGGTGAGCTTATATCTTGAAAAATGTCAAATTATATCTGTAAAAATAATAAAATTCAATATTTTGATTTTTTTATTATTAAAAAAAATCAAAATTCTTTTTAATAATTTTAAAATTTCTTTATAAATTTTAATAAGTTTTTCTTTGTGACTATTCTTAAGAAATATGAATTAAATATTAAATTTTAATCATTATTTTTTAATATTAATACTCAAAAATAAATGATAAATGCATTTTGATATTTTTTTCATCCATACATATATATAATATATATTTTAAAGATATAAGCTCATCTTGATGTTACACTCATCAAGAGCTTTCATTTGGGTACCCACATGCATTTTCATATATTTTTCATATATACATATATATAATATATATAAATATATGAAAAATTGATGTGGGTACTCAAATGAAAGGTCTTGATGAGTTTAATGTCGGGGTGAGTTTATATCTTAAAAAATGTCAATAGTTCTCAAGATACAAGGTCATTTTTTAATTATGTATCTAGAGATATTTTTGAATGCAACTTAAATACTTATCATAATAAATTAACTATCGGTAAGAATGATATGAAACTTTGAAAAAGCACTAATTCAAATCAAGACCTTTGCAATGACACTAAATTTTACTGAAAAATCCAATTTTATCATATGAATATCCTGGAAACCAAATTTTTCTTATTCTCTTAATAATATCGATAACTTCACTTTTTAACTTTTAATTAAAATTTTGAAGGAATAAAAAGAGATAAGATAAAATTGTCAAGGACCTTTTTTGTAGAAAATAAAATTTTCTAAAAAAAAGGTCTGATTTTTCATATTTTCAATATTTGATCCAGAATTTTGAGAAATAAATTTTTAATTTATCAATAACAGCTTTGCATGTTATAATAATAACAATAATAATAATAATAAATCACACTGCAGTTTTATTATTCAGGGCCCGAAATTCCCGGATTAAATAACGAGATTTATTCTCCCGAAAATAATAATAATAATAAAAACATCAACAATCTAAAGATATAAAAATGTCTTGAGATTGAATACAAGTTTTAATTTTAATAGACAGGGTGGTTAACAAACGCTAAATTTTTGTGACCACCTGAGGTTCGTGGTTACGATTTAACGCCTCAGAGGGTTGAATCCCGTTCTACAATTTATCACTCGGCTTTCGAGTTGAATAAATTATATCTAGAATATAAAATAAAAAGAAGGAAAAAAAGTTGTAATAAAAAATCCAGGGAACGGCTAGATGAAATGAATTTTTTTTGGTAAAATTAAAACGACGGCACCCCGTCGTTCGTTACTTCTCGCTGCATACGATAGTGTGGCTATAAATGAGCGTTAATGACGGCTGTCACTCGTATTTTTTATTGTGCTTTAAGAAAAATAAAAAAATTACGGGACCTACTCATTAATTTTCAACACATTTTTTCATTTTATTGAAAGCTTAAATTAAACATTTTATTTATTTATTTATTTGATTAATTTTTAATTTTGAAAATTGTCACATCGTATATGTATTTATTCCTTTGGTATGCAATTGCCGGCCATTATTGTACTACTGCAGTGATATGGATCGCAGCAAAACCTGCCGAGAAGTGGTTGGCACTGGAACCCAAAAAAAAATTTCAATCATTTTTTTTTTAGTAAAAAAAAATTTTAAAAAAAGATATGGAAAGAAATTTTGATCCTAATTTTTGGTCTAATCACAATTCTTTTCATTATTATTCATAATCAAAAAAAATATTGAATAGTAATACTAATTTTTACTGGAGTATTTTTGAGGTTAAAAATAATAATAGAGAAAAATTAATAAGGATAATTATTTTAAGGTAGTACCTCCACGAAAAGCATATTTCAAGAAACTTATGGATTTTTTTTTATCGAAAGATAAATATATTAATAATTCACCATAAAAATTTCAGATCAATTCACCGCACCGTTTTTGAGCAATTAATTTTCGAAATTGCATCTTTTACACGTAGAGGTATAGAGATGGTAAAGTAAGTATAAAATCTGTTTGCATCACTCGAGTGGTACGAAAGATTTCATATTAACTTTACCATCTCTATACCTCTACATGTAAAAGATGCAATTTCGAAAATTAATTACTCAAAAACGGTGCGGTTAATTGATCTGAAATTTTGATGGTGAATTATTAATATATTTATCTTTCGCTAAAAAAAATTCCATAAGTTTCTTGAAATATGCTTTTCGTGGAGGTACTACCTTAAAGGATTTAATGATTTAAAATTGCAGGAAAATAAAATATGTGTCTTAGTGGAAGTGGTCCGAAATTTAAAGGAGTTTTTGGTTAAAATTAAGTAAAAATGTTAATAAACTGGAATCTAGTTTTTTAAAAATTAATACACAGAAAAAAAGGTTCATTTGAGCTGAGAAAATATTTTTCTTCCTAATTATTGTCGTGAGAAAAAAAAATTTTTTTTTGACAAGAAATTTTACTTATTCTGAAAATTAATTCTCTTGCTTTAAGAAATACGTATCTTGATCCAAGAAAATTTATTTAAGTCAAGAAAATCTTGTTGTTTTGAGAAAATTCAGCCTCGAAGCTACAAAAAATTTAGTTCTTGATAGAAGTTAATTTTCTTGTCTTGAGAAAATTTCTCTCTTGCTCCAAAAAATTAAATATAAAGATAGAAGTAAATTTTCATTAATATTTTTATTGATTAACATGTCTAATGGGAAGATCAAATAATATTTCATCATTTTTTTTCATTCAATATGTATAATTGCACGGTAAAATAATATAAAATGGGGATCAAATATTCTCGAGAAAAATTTTCTCAAGGTGAGAAAATTTTTTTCTCAGCTGAAGTAGGTGGCGCTGCTTCCCTTAAGTACACGGTGAGAAATTTCTGTAGAAATTTACTATGCATACATAATAAGACTGAACCTTAATGACTCAATTCAAAATATTACCATAAAAATTTAAGAATATCATATTGTACCAATCAATATTTACTAGGGACCATAGTAAATTTCACCATGCAACTGTTACATAAACATATATAAAAAATTTTCGTAAACTGACAGAACAAAAACTGTTAGTGTGCTTAAAACTTTTCATTATAGTTCCATAGTAAAATTTCTGTTGCTCAGTCGACAATAAAAATTTATAAAAGTTTCACATTTAGTCACGTGTACTCGGTTTAAATTTAAAATTGTGACTATGAAATTTTCAAATGTCCCATAGTAAACGTATGCGCGTCAGTCGCGACGCGCGCTCTTTCATTTTTTCGTCCTGCTTTGTTTTGTCAACATAAGTCTACAGACGCTATCAGTAGTGGTTAACGGTGTTATGAAAATTGCAATAAACATTAAGTTTTAAATAAATATTAGTTTATAAATCCATCAACACATGAATAGTTAATGAAAATTTGTAAGATTCATAAATAATAAAATATTTAATAATTTACCGAGAAAAATTAAAATGAAAACAAACATTTGATGGTTAACCTGTAACCGACACTTCTAATAATAATAAAAAATAATTTAAAAGTTATATATTGTGTTTATAATTATTCATAATAAAATTAACTGCCAAAATAAATCCTACGTTCATTGTTAAAAATGAAAAAAAAAATAAAAAAAACTATATTTTAAAAAAATATTTTTAAAAATTATTGCAAACAAAAAAAATCTTGTTTGGTTTGAGATTTTTTTTGATTGCTAAAAACATTTTTTACTCTAAAATTTTTTATTTTTTACAAACGTTTTCTTATTTTTTTTGCTATAGTACATTCGGAAATTTAAATTATTGCATATTTCATTTTACTATGGTACATTTCAATTTCTACCATTTACTATGTCTGATTTCATTTGTTTCGGAAATTACTATGGGCCATTGTAAAATTTTATTCTGAGTCAATAAGGTTCACTAGTAATATGCACCATTGTAATATCTAAAATCCATGCAGAATAAAAAATAATAAAAATTTCTCACCGTGTATCTAAAAATCTTGATCAAATATAAAAATTTATTGTATCAAGCATTTATGATAATTTGAATGAAGAAAAAATTACTTCTACCAAGAAAAGAATTTAAAAAAAAATTAGAAAAACGGAAGACCCTGAAGGCCATCCGTGCAACTTCCCGCTAATTCCATACCTGGGTGCATAAAACTGCACTAATGACGTTTTTGAGCTCTTCGAGCTCAAAATAACAATTTATGTGTTATTTTGAGCTCTTCGAGCTCAAAAGTCTGATAGAAGTATCAGAGAACAATATTTTTAAAATTTTCAAACCGCACTAACTTTTAAATTAATCAACCAATTTTCACGCCGTTGGCAGTATTTGACGCAATTTTTTTAGTTTCATGAAGAATCTTCAAGTTTGAATTGATAAAACTAGGAAATTTTGAGTAATTCCAAAAAAACACTTTTTTTGGTTTTCTTTCGTTCATGATATTTCTTGAACGAATTGACCAATTTTGACCGGCTTGACGGCGATCGACGTAATTTTTTCATGCTAATAGCTGATTAGTTTTTGAAATCGATCAGTGCAGCCGTTTAAAAGTTATTCCAAAAAATGTCGGAGTTGTGTTAAAAAAACACTTGTTTCCAAATATTTTATCGAGGATATCTCTCGAACCAATGGACTGATTTCCAAGTTTTTGGCGGCGATCGACGCGGTTTTTTAAGCTCTAAAATTATTTTATATCATCAAAAACGATCCGAGAAGAAATGACGAGGTTATGTCAAAAAAACACTTTTTTCGGTTTTCTTTCGTTCACGATATCTTTCGAACGAATCAACCGATTTTGACCGGATTAGCGACGATCGGCGTGGTTTTTCAAGCTTAAGGGCTGATTAGTTTTTGAAGTTGATCGATAGAGCGGTTTAAAAGATATTCCAAAAAAAACCACTTTCAAAAATGATTTTTTTCTTATTTTTTTTGAGATTTTTCAAATTTTCTCAAAATCTATCGGTCCGAATCGCTTCAAATTCTTAGAAAATCTAAGTTTGAGGGAACTCTTTAGAACATCGTTTAGTACGTTCCGATCGATTCAGTCGTTCAAAAGTTATAAGCGAGTCACATAGTCACACACACACACACACACACACACACACATACATACATACAAACATAGTGACAACCTTGCGGGGATAGTCAGGGAAGCTTCCTATGACCTTAAAACGTCGAGATCAAATAAAAACTCGATTTTTGCAAAACGGGGTGAAAACAATAACTTCCTGATTTTTGAAAATCTTCGATTTTCTTAGCGGGAAGTTAAAAATTTTTACTTCGGCCAACACAACTTCGGTCTTCCTTCAGGCACTCGAAAATTTTCTTGAACCAAGAATTTTGTTCTCCAGTCAAGAAATTTTTCTTTCTGTGTAATAATATGTCCGATAATAATCATATTGTGTGCAGTAAGATGAATTAAAATTTTTATTTTAGGGACTAGTCCGTAAATTTAACTGACAAACTTTTAAAAGTATCACTGTTATTAATTGTTCATTATAATACCGGTAATTTTTAACAATTTTAGAGAAAGTTCCTTATTTTTAAGGATTTAAATATTTAAAATTACAGTAAAATAAAATGTGTCTTAGTGACGAGTAGTCCAAAATTTAAGGAAGTTTTTAGTTAAAATTTATCCGTGTTGGTATTATCCATCAAATTTTAGCCAGCGCTGCAATTGCTCACGACTTATCAGCTGTAGAAAACACATTACACATCTCAGTGATCAGTTTTTCCTCAATTACTCTTAATTACACTAACAACACTTTTATACAATTATCATTATAATTTTATTTTATCCAATTAGTTAAATATTATTTTTAAAAATTTACTTTAATGACATTCCGAATTTTTTTTGTTACTTTTACTTATTTTCTATATAAATATATTTTCAAGTGAAATAACGGAAAAAAATAAATTAAATAAAAAAATTAATTAAACATTTAATGTTATTAAACTAAAATCTAATTTTTTAAAATTAAAAACCCGAAAATTAATAATAATATGTCCGATAATAATTATATTGTGTGCAGCAAGTTGAATTAAAATTTTTATTTTACGGACTAGTCCGTAAAATTATCTAACAAACTTTTAAAATTATTACTGCTATAAATTGTTAATTATAATACACCAATAACTTTTACTATGAATTTAACAGTAAATTTCTCTTATAAAAAATATATTACGCTTCTATGTGGATCTCTGCATTGGAACAACCACCAAAAGGCTTCAGTGGAAGGGCTCAGCAATGTAACTATCAAAACAACTAACAATAATTTCCACATACTTTCTGTTAAAATCGTGTCCGAAAATTCTGATGTGTATTTATCGTCAATTTTTATGTTTCTAAAGTGCAATTGAATAATTCTAACTCGAACTAAAATTATGCTCCAACCTAAATTGCTTATATAATACTAAAGTAATTATTATCAGCTATTTGGTAATTGTTTATTTTATTCACGTCAGCGGATATCTAAATGACGTAATTAATAAGATTGTTAAAAATTGCAATAAGGAAAAATAACTAATTTTGTTTACTAATAGTTACGAGGAAGAATTCGCTAGTAATTTATTTTAATTATTTCGATTGATTTTAAGTAATAAAGTTAGGTTATACGGTAAAATTTGTTAAAAAATGAATTTGCTTAATACCAATAAACAATTTATTGAGTATTTATTAAGAATAATTTTGTGAAGTTTGCACTGAAAAAACCGTTTGTTTGATTTAAATTCGTAGATTTATTTAAAATAACTTAAAAATACGTATTTAATATGAACAAATTTGTTTGATATAAATTTGGATTACTTTCAACCAAATCCTATTTTGTTTTGGTTTATTTCATTGAATTCGCTGATTTATTTCATTCAAAGATTTGTTAATAGTTAACAAATCTCCTGTGAAATAAATCATAAGACGTTTGTGTCGCTACTAAAGCTATTTGAGTTATCGTAATTTTAATACCTTTATCGTCCCCTGTTATAATTGAGTAATTTTGTATATATACATAAATTTTTGATGAATTTAATAATGAAAAAAAAAACTATCAAAATCCAACTCGGATCTAATGATTTTAGTTTATTAGAAGATACCCCAATAAAAATTATATAAATACTCATCCTTATTGCTTTGATAACCCTAAAAATATGTCAGATCCACAGATTCGGTAGAATCTGGCGCCAAGTTCCGTTTAAATCCGTTGTAAACGGAGCGCCAGACTACCGACTGTATTTACTGTAAGCAGAACGGTTTTTTGAGGTTGCGAAATTTTATTTAATTCTACGGTACTTTTTTTACCCAATTTGTTTATCATAACAGTAATTCATAATTTATTTCACCGTATTAATTAATTATATTCACTTATAACAATTTATTTACTTGAAATTATTAAATTTTATCAGCACATATAGCTCGCTCACAAATTTCGATCCTGACTTTTTTTTATGGAGAAAGGTCAGCGCCACAGACTAGATAAAATAAAAATGTGTAGTAATCCTCCTATAGATACGCAACTACAGTTAAAAAAAGTAATTCACAGCTTACATTTACGGCCGCCAGGGTGCACTGGAATTATATCTACATAAACTGTAGCTTCAAGGGGATAGTTTGCAGTAAAAAATGCTGCCAACGCGAGATTTAAGTTGGTACCAATTGTAAATTTTCATTATAATTACAAAAAATACTAAAATCCGAACAAAAACAGTTTCACTGTAAAAAAATCGCGCCAAGTCCACGTTCAAAAGACTATTAGGAAAAAAAAATTTTTTTTTCTTTACAAAAAGATACAAAATAAAAAAATTAAAAAATCCAAGTAACCGATATGATTGTTCATGATTTTCGGAAATTAAAAAAAATCTTATTGTAAATTTAAAAATTAAAAAAAAAATTTTAGAACGTACTTGGTGTGCGTCATTGTGTATTTCAATTTTTTCAAGTCCTAGTAATAGTATATTACATACCTAGGCCAGTAAAATAAGAAAAGTCTCAGATTACATGTAATTGTTGGCCGAGGCGAAGCCGAGGTTGACAAACATGTGATCTGAGGCTTTCTTATTTACTGGCCAAGGTATGTATACTATTTTTCTGCTCGACGTAGCCGGAATGTGGCAACTTTGTTTAGCGCAGCGGCCAGAAAGTTGCCACTTTCCGGCCGGAGGGCAGAAAAATTGATTTTCTTGCTCTCCTAGCCGAAAGTACGCTCTTCCTGGCAGCAATGTACTCCAGGAAGAGCAACTTTTATGGCCTGCTCTAACGCATGCGCGCTAAGCATATTTTCTGGCTCGGCAGCACAGAACCTCGCTTTCTTTCATATTTTCGTGGCGCGACCGGCCTATACAGCGAGTTTCAACTGTATATATAACAGTCACACTTCGTCTGAATGTAACATATCAGCACATAAACTAACCAAAAAATGTCAAAAAAATAAAAATAATTTTTAATTAGATCATTGTTAATGAACTATTTAATAATAATACTGCACAAATAATTTATATAAAAAGTTTAAAAAATAAAACATAATAGTTTTGTGAATTTTATTTGCTTTTTTTTTATATTTTGATAGTTAGTAAAGCAATGTTTATAAAACGATCCATGTACTCTACAAACTTGTAATAATTTAATTTCAATCTTTCTTAGCCGTCGATTACTAATTAAAAACTAATTTTTAATCAACTTAAAAAAATAAATTCTGCAATTAGAATGAGTTTAAATATTTGTGACAAATTCTGTGCATGATATCACTCTTAATCAGAGCATTTGTTAGTAAAGTTTAAAATAACATTTTTTTTCAATTTATTAACTTTTATTTATTTTTTTTTTATACCCGCCCCGATCAGCAAAGCCTCAGCTTTGCAAAAGTCGGGCAGCGCCCCCCTCACACCCGGCAAAACCTCGGCTTCGCCTCGGCTTTGCAAAACCCCTTCCCCGAGATTGCGTACTTTCGGCTGGAGAGCAAGAAAAATAATATACTACCCACGACCAGAATGTTGGATACCCTGACGTATGTGATATGATGGCCGAGGCTACGCCTCGGCCATAATATCTCATACGCCAGGGAATCTAACTTTCTGGCCTTGGGTCGTAATATACTATTTACGAATTTCATTAAAAGTAAAATACTTTGCATCCACGCACACTAAATACGTTCTAAATATTTTTTTTTAATTTTTAAATTTACAATAAGATTTTTTTAAATTTCCGAAAATCATAAACAATCATATCGGTAACTTGGGATTTTTTTAGTTTTAATTTTGTATCTTTTTGTAAAGAAAAAAAAATTTTTTTTTTCCTAATAGTCTTATGAATGTGGACTTGGCGCAATTTTTTTACAGTGAAACTGTTTTTGTTCGGATATTATTTACTATATTACAGAGCATGATTTTTTTATCGACATTAAAATATCACTTTTGTTTATAGTTAACAAATCTGATTTGACTGAAATAAATGATTTTAAAGTATTAAAGAAATATTTGTTACTATAAACAAATAAATATTTCATTTAAATAAATACAATTAATAAACCATATCTTTGTCTCAAATAAATTCATTTAATTGTGTCAAATAAGTATTAGTTGGTGGTATTTAAATAAGAGATTTTTTTATAATAAACGAGTCTCATTTCATTTAAATAAATTTTTCTCTCAGTGTTCTTAACAATCTTATCCTCTAATTTCACACAAAAAGTAAAATTTGTTCCTGGAAATTAAATAAAAAATTTTAAAAATTTAACCAACTAAAATTAATCAATTGTGAAGTAAATTTCGGTACCTATTTTAATTTTGACACCCACACTAAAGCCTCGAGAGGAAATAAAACAAAAAAATAACTTAAGAAACGAAACCGAAAGGCAAAGATTATTTTCCTTGTGGGTTTAGAGCCGTTAAAAAAACAAATATTTTGAGAATACATTATAATAAAATAAATTATTGTGTGTTTCTGGTGTGGAGCGTACGTGAGACAGTGAAGAAGTAGCAATTAACCTCTAACCCTTTCTACGTCAACCGGTGACGCTTCTCTTGATTCTTAATACCGATGCTCTTTTATAATACTTCACTTTACTCTCGGTCGTTACATTACCGGTAGGTGTTGGGCCTTACACTATATATGAATATGTAGACAAATAAAATATATAAAGTTACTTGGAACGGTGAAAAGAATCGATTTATCTTGCAGAGTCAGCTGACGGCCTCAGCCTGCACTTAACATTTTTTTTAATTATTCAATCCATTATTTTCCATTTTTTTTTGGTCTCTTTTTGTGGAGGCGGAGCTCGATGAAGTTTTAAGCCTTCACTTTAAACTTCTTGGCTGATTGAAAGCCGTACAATTTCTTCTTTTCACAAAAAAATTTGCAATTTTTTTTATTTTTGTAATTAATTACAGCAAGAAAAATTTATAAAAATAAATTCATTAAAATTTTCAATTGAATTTCTTAAAAATAATTTATATTATTAAGAGAATAAGCGAAATTTTGTGACACGTGTATTTATATAATAAAATGAGTTTTTTTAAATTAAATTTAGAATAATTAAAAAGGTGATGACTTAAATTTGTACTTTCTTAATTTTTTATATTCTGAAATCTTCATGAGAATAATATTAAGGATTTTTTTGTTGAAAAAATTCATTTTAATGATTGAAGAAAGTTTTTGTCTTTATATGTATCCTTGGTAAGATCTTTCTGATAGCGAGAAGGCGTAGCCACCTGTCGCCAAAACCAAGAACTAATTTCTAATAAAAAGAACGAACTTATCTATATAATTAAGAGAATAAGGAAAATTATGTCTTTGGCGTATTTACATAATAAAATGAGTTTTGTAAACTAAATTTAGTATAATTGGAAAGGCGTTGACTTGAATTTGTGCCTTTTTAATCTATCATATGCTTTTCTAGAATAGTTTATTTATTATGATAAATTTTCGAAGTAATTCGAAATAGATTAGAATTCAGCGATAAACCTAATTTATTTAATGAGTTATTTTGTATATTTAACTAGCCGTTACCCGCCCGCTTCGCGTGGCGTACAATATACGTGTATTTGTATCCACAGATTCGGTAGAATCTGGCGCCAAGTTCCGTTCAAATCCGTTGTAAACGGAGCGCCAGACTACCGACTGTATTTACTGTAAGCAGAACGGTTTTTTGAGGTTGCGAAATTTTATTTAATTCTACGGTACTTTTTTTATCCAATTTGTTTATCATAACAGTAATTCATAATTTACTTCACCGTATTAATTAATTATATTCACTTATAACAATTTATTTACTTGAAATTATTAAATTTTATCAGCACATACTATAGCTCGCTCACAAATTTCGATCCTGACTTTTTTTTTTATGGAGAAAGGTCAGCGCCACAGACTAGATAAAATAAAAATGTGTAGTAATCCTCCTATAGATACGCAACTACAGTTAAAAAAAGTAATTCACAGCTTACATTTACGGCCGCCAGGGTGCACTGGAATTATATCTACATAAACTGTAGCTTCAAGGGGATAGTTTGCAGTAAAAATGCAGTCAACACGAGATTTAAGTTGTTATCAATTGTAAATTTTCATTATAATTACAAAAATACTAAAATCCGAACAAAAACAGTTTCACTGTAAAAAGTCGCGCCAAGTCCACGTTCATAAGACTATTAGGAAAAAAATTTTTTTCTTTAAAAAGATACAAAATTAAAAATTAAAAATCCAAGTAACCGATATGATTGTTTTGATTTTCGGAAATTAAAAAATTTTATTGTAAATTTAAAAATTAAACAAAAAATTTTAGAACCTACTTGGTGTGCGTCATTGTCTATTTCAATTTTTTTAAAGTCCTAGTAAATAGATTTTACGAATTTCATTAAAAGTAAAATATTTTGCAACCACGCACACTAAATACGTTCTAAAATTTTTTTTTTAATTTTTAAATTTACAATAAAATTTTTTTTAATTTCCGAAAATCAAAAACAATCATATCGGTTACTTGGATTTTTTAATTTTTTTATTTTGTATCTTTTTTTAAAGAAAAAAAAAATTTTTTTTTCCTAATAGTCTTATGAACGTGGACTTGGCGCGACTTTTTTACAGTGAAACTGTTTTTGTTCGGATTATATACAAGGCTTTTAACTGTCAAATAACTCGGCGTGTTTTGGTGTTAAATAAGTTTCTGAATAAATTGTTATATTTTTAATAATAATTAATCATTCATAGAAATTATTATTAATTAACTTTAATAATATTGATTACTTTATATCAAGTTTTGATAAATAAAAATATAACCAAATGATTCGACGCATGCGCAGTAGGGGCGTCAATAATTGGGGTTACGGTACGTCAATATTTAGATCAATCAGTTTTTTAACCCGTCAATAATTGGTGTATCCAGATTATCTATTTAATTATTTAAAATTAATTAGTAAATATCACTGATTATCATTTTAAAAAAAGAAATTGATTAGTTAAAACATTACTTAAGACATTACCACAAACAAAATTCAACGATATTTATATTTGATTGCTTAAAAAAAATGAAATCATAACTTTGTCTCTTATAGCGTCAATAATTGGGGCTTTTACCTTATACGACAAACTATTAATTTTTTTTTTTTTTTTTATTAATCTTTCCGTTTTGACCTATTTCAACATATGATAAATATCTGGTATTATGTATGGTATTTTATAATAAAATAATATATATTTCCATAAAATTGAAATTTTATAAATGAAAGTATACAGTAATAATCTATCTCAACATATATTTTACGAAAAATATATTTATCTATTATATAGTTTTCTATATAAGTAATTTTTATATAATAATAGTATATTTTATAACATATACTAAGTAATATACGGCACTAATATATTTGAACTTATATTGAATCAAATATATCTTCATTATATTAACAAAACATTTATTATTTCATATATATAATTTTTCCGCTATATATGATCACATATTCCCCATATAACTTTCCATATATGTTCAGCCATATATAGTTTTTTCATGCGGGAACACACGATCAGCATATAAATATAAATTTTCAACACTTAGTTCACCAGACATAATTAGCTTCTTTCTTAAACTTTTTTTAAATGACGTTAAATCAATCAAATATTAAGGTTATGTAATAAAAACGAAGGGAATATGTCATTGACGAAAGAAAACGAAAGAAAATCGTATTAAAAACAAATGAATGAAAAATGAGAGTCTTTTGTTTTTATTAGCGGGAAAAATGTATATAAAAGTAAATCGTAAAAAAAAAATTAGGAAAACGGTTGACCCTGAAGGCCATCCCTGCAACTTCCCGCTAATTCCATACTTAGGCGCTTAAAATTGCACCAATGACGTTTTTGAGCTCTTCGAGCTCAAAAATACAATTTATGGGTTATTTTGAGCTCTCCGAGCTCAAAGATATTACTTTCCTATGCTTTAAAGCTCTTCGAGCTCAAAAGTCTGATAGAGATTTGATATGACACTATTTTTTGAATTTTTAAACCGCAATAACTTTTGAATGAATAAACCGATTTTTACGCGGTTGGCGGCATTCTACGTAGTTTTTTAAGCCTTATAAATAATTTCTAAGTTTCAATTGGTCAAACAAGAAATTTCCGAGTAACTCTGAAAAAACACTTTTTTCTGTTTTCTTTCGTTCACGATATCTCTCGAACGAATCAACCGATTTTGACCGGATTGGCGGCGATCGACGTGGTTTTTCAAGGTTGAGAGCTGATTAGTTTTTGGAATCGATCGGTTGAGCCGTTTAAAAGTTATCCCAAAAAAACCACTTCAGAAAAAATTTTTTTTCCTACTTTTTTTTAGATTTCTCCAAATTTTTCAAAATATATCGGTCCGAATCGGTTCAAATTAACAGGAAATCTTAGTTTGGCGAAGCCCTTTCGAATGGCACCAACCGCGATGAAATCGGTTCAACCGTTCAAAAGTTATAAGAGGTTTACATACTTACACACACACACACACACACATACATACATACAGACATAGTGACACCCTCGCGGGAATAGTCAGGAAAGCTTCCTAGGACCTCAAAACGTCGAGATCTGATGAAAACTCGATTTTCGAAAAACGGGGTAAAACCAATAACTTCCCGATTTTTGAAAATTTTCAATTTTCTTAGCGGGAAGTTAAAAAGTACCGTAGAATTAAATAAAATTTTGCAACCTCAAAATACCGTTCTGCTTACAGTAAACACAGTCAGTAGTCTGGCGCTCCGTTTACAGCAGATTTGAACGGAACTTGGCGCCAGATTCTACCGAATCTGTGGATTATATTATATTTAATTCAATAAAAAACTCTGAATTTGTTGATCCTGTTCAGGATAATGAAACAAACTTATAAAATGACTGTATTGTAATCGGTCCTTGATAAGTGTGCAAAGTTTCAATTTAATCGGGTTTAAGATTCCGTTGCTTATACATATACGACGAAGCTAATAAAATTTATAAATAAAATAATTCAATTGAGTAATTTTACTTGGAAGAGACTTAAAACTCATGAATGTAAAAGCATTTTATGTTTAGATTCTCAGAGTAGGAACTTTGAATTGACTAGCGCATCAAATCCCTCAAATAGTCAATGAAATTCCACTACAAAGTCACTTGAAGAATAATATCCCCATTCTCGACGGGAAGTGGCCCCTCCCCCTCCCCCGGTCCTCTGGACGTGAGTATTGACCATTGACCATTCATGAAGTATGAATGAGCTGCCTTTACTCCCTCAATAGTCAATACTTTGCACTCCATACAAGTTCTGAACTGTCTCTGAGAATACTTATCCTCGATAATAATAATAACAATGAAAATACTTTTCGGTTTAGAGCATAATAATGTCTAGTGAGCTGCCAATGAGTGTTTGAAGGCTCTCAAACAGGAAGCAGTATTTTACTCGACACTGTAACCGATCTTTAGGTTTTTATTTTTTGTCACGAGTGCGAAATTTGTCATGGACAGATGCAAGCTTGTTGAAGAAACGTCATTAGAAATTTTTCAAAAAAATTTTTTTCTTATTTTAGAATACAAAATTTTGATTAAATTTTTTTAAGAGATAAAATATCAGAAAATTTAATGAAATATTTGGAGTTTTAATTTTTTAATTTTCTAAAAATTTACAAAAAAGTTAAAATAAATAAATGATTCAAGTTCTTATGGATCAGTTCTTTTTATGTTAATTTTATTTTTCAATCCCGCGACGTTTCGCCATGGATCATGGCTTCTTCAGGCATCTATTACATACAAATATAATTATGCATTAGCATGTTTTAACATAAGATATTTTTACAATTCTTAAACCACAGGAAAATCTTTTAGAAATTTTTTCAAAAATTATTCCAAGATTCTTATTACGAAATTTCAAATTACTCCAAAAACCTTTCAAAAAATTTTTCAAAGAAAAATTTTTTAAAAAAATTCCTGAAAAAATTTTTTTTTTAAATTTCTAAAAAAATTCAAAATTTAATTTAGAAAATTACAACAAACTTTTCAAAAATTATTAAGATCATTTAAACCATATAAATTAAGTAAAACAATACTTTGAATAATTAATTATTAACATAAACGTCAAACATTTTAGCATTACATTTAAAAATGAGGTTGGTCATATGGTAAATAAATAACATAGATGACATGACATCAACCATATGACCAGAAATAATTATTATTTGTAAAGATAATAATTATAAAACTATTTCCTCAAATTCGTCAATTATACAGCTCAAATAAAACTTTATGATAAATAATTATTAATAAAATCAAATTTCGTAATAAGAATCCGAACAAAAACAGTTTCACTGTAAAAAAATCGCGCCAAGTCCACGTTCATAAGATTATAAAGGAAAAAAATTTATTTTTTTCTTTACAAAAATATATAAAATAAAAAAATTAAAAATCCAAGTAATCGATATGATTGTTTATGATTTACGGAAATTAAAAAAAATTTTGTTACAAATTTAAAAATTAAAAAAAGTTTGGAACGTATTTAGTGTGCGCGATTGCAAAATTTAAAAAATTGAAATACACAATGACGCACACCAAGTACGTTCCAAAATTGTTTTCTTAATTTTTAAATTTATAACAAAATTTTTTAATTTCCGAAAATCATAAACAATCATATCGGTTACTTGGATTTTTAATTTTTATTTTATATATTTTTGTAAAGAAAAACAAATTTTTTTCTTAATAGTCTTATGAACGTGGACTTGGCGCGATTTTTTACAGTGAAACTGTTTTTGTTTGGATTTTAGTATTTTTGTAATTATAATAAAATTTACAATTGGTACCAACTTAATTAAATCTCGCGTTGGTTGCATTTTTTATAGCAAACTATCCCCTTGAAACTACAGTTTATGTAAAAATAATTCCAGCGCACCCTGGCGGGTGTAGATGCAAGCTGTGAAATATCTATTTTTAACTGTAGTGTCCCATCTAATGAAGGATTACTATGCATTCTCGAATTATTTAGTCTGTGGCAGATCACTTTGCCCATCGAGAAAAAGTCAGGATCGAAATTTTTGCGTTGCTATAGTTTGTGCTGATTAAATTTAATAATTTCAAGTAGATTAATTGTTATAAGTGAATATAATCAATTAATAACAGTCAAATAAAGTATGAATTACTGTTATAATATACAATTTAGGAAAAAAAAGTACCGTAGAATTAAATAAAATTTTGCAACCTCAAAATACCGTTCTGCTTACAGTAAACACAGACGGTAGTCTGGCGCTCCGTTTACAACGGATTTGAACGGAACTTGGCGCCAGATTCTACCGAATCTGTGGATTCCAGCGCACCCTGGCGGGTGTAGACGCAAGCTTTGAAATATCTATTATCAACTGTAGTGTCCCATCTAATGAAGGATTACTATGCATTCTCGAATTATTTAGTCTGTAGCAGATCACTTTGCCCATCGAAAAAAAGTCAGGATCGAAATTTTTGCGTTGCTATAGTTTGTGCTGATTAAATTTAATAATTTCAAGTAGATTAATTGTTATAAGTGAATATAATTAATTAATAACAGTCAAATAAAGTATGAATTACTGGTATAATATACAATTTAGGAAAAAAAAGTACCGTAGAATTAAATAAAATTTTGCAACCTCAAAATACCGTTCTGCTTACAGTAAACACAGACGGTAGTCCGGCGCTCCGTTTACAACAGATTTGAACGGAACTTGGCGCCAGATTCTACCGAATCTGTGGATCTTGGAATAATTTTTGAAAAAATTTCTAAAAGATTTTCCTGTGGTTTAAAAATTGTAGAAATATGTTATGTTAAAACATGCTAATGCATAATTATATTTGTATGTAATAGATGCCTGAAGAAGCCATGATCCATGGCGAAACGTCGCGGAGTTGAAAAATAAAATTAACATAAAAAGAACTGATCCATAAGAACCTGAATCATTTATTTATTTTAACTACATTCACTGGGATCTGAATAACTTCATATGATTTACAAAAAAGCTGAATTAATATTTTTGTAAATTGATTTTGAGAGAATCAAAGTTCTTCGGCCCGATTTAAAGGTCCACCAAAATTAAAAAAAAATCAATATTTATATAAATAAACTAAAAATAATTTGGACATTTTTTTTATTTCCAAATAAAAATTCTTCGACCAAAAAAAAGTAAAATTTAAAGAAATTTAAAATATAAAATTTTTTAATTTTTTTTTTCTTCTATATATTATAACAAAAAAAAAATATTTTTTAAAAATTGCACTTAAAATTTTATAAATTTTTTACAAATGAATTTTTTTTTTTTTTACTTTTTTGCTAATAATTTTTTAAGAAAAGAATCTATGAAAATTTTTACATGTCGGCTAACTTAATTTTCACAAAAAATATCGATTAATATGGAAGAAATTATTAATTTATATATTATTAATTTTATTGAAATTTTTTATCACTAATTTTATGAAATTTTTCCAGTTTCCTTAAAAATTAAAAAATTTCTCTCTTGGAAAAATTTAACGCCTTAATATAAATCCCGAGACTAATTACCGCAAAAACAAGCGAAGGGACATAAAAGTGAGTGGAGAAACAGCAATCGTCGGTACTTTTTGCTCTTTTCTCAACTTAGTGGCAATTACAAAAATGAAAAGCTTGTCGCGTATAAACTAGCAAATAACTCGAAAAGTGCGTAATAGTTACGTGCAGTACTGTCACATTAAATCTTGTCCT
The DNA here is from genome assembly GCF_020080835.1 of Cotesia glomerata. Lineage (NCBI taxonomy): Eukaryota > Metazoa > Arthropoda > Insecta > Hymenoptera > Braconidae > Cotesia > Cotesia glomerata. The sequence goes on along the minus strand of NC_058165.1, from coordinate 20,162,629 downwards.
TATGTGACAGCCTCAACTATCGTTGCCATTCAAAACCTATTTTGCGACAAAACAAATTTACATTAAGATAATTTTATCAGTATTTATTACACTTAAATTAGCACTGACAATTTTTCTATTTAATTTAAAAGTAACTAGCAACCTGCAGTCGCTATGCGACTGCCGAGATTTACGAATTATGAATAAGAAAACTTTAATGATTTTTTTATATTAATCACACTAATACTTTGGGTACTTTTTAAATAAATTTTAAAAATAATAGTGCTATCACAGGATCGATTACGAATAATTTAATTGGCAAATGTGACCGAAGAAATTTATAGAAGCGAAAACTATTAAAAACTCCTCCAAAAACTTTAAATAAAAAATTTTCTAAAAAATATATAAAACCTAGGCACTAATTCTTATCTCGACCTTTCTGATTTTACCAAATTAAACTATAAAAATTCCTTTAAAAATAATAATATGCTCGTCACAAAATTTTCCTTTCTCTCTCAATTATTTAAATCATAAATAACTATCGTTAAAAAATATCAAACCTAATTTACGATAAAGATACACCCGCTACTAAATTTTTCTTAGTCTCTTAAGGAAGTCCTTTCGCTCCAGTTGAGTCATAACAACTGCAGTAGTAAATTTTCAATAAACTAAAATACAAAACCCATAAAAATTCCTAAAATTAAAAAATAAATAGTATATGAGGCATTAATCGTTGAAATTTTGAAAATTAAAAAAAAAATATAGTTAAATACAAAAATTAATTTGACTGTTGTAAATCAGCTGTTACCCGTGCAAAAAAAATTTGTTTCGTTATGAATTTCATTGTGAATTTGATAATGAAATTCAGATTTTGAAACAAATATGAGTTTGATAATGAATTAGCTATAAAAATCCTCTAATTTTCTATTGCAGCTGAATCTAACAGCTAACCAACAGCTGAAATCTAATAATTTAATGGGTTATTTTTAAAAACTTACTTGTCACTTTAAACAAGTGATAAGTACATTATAAAAATCGTATATTTCCAGCTTTGAAGAAGATTCAAAATTGTTGAATCTAAAGAAATTAAGACAACGAAGAGGAGTAATTCATGATGAATTTGATGATAATGATTATCAATTTAGTACGAGAGTCATATTGAATTAATTATAAGATAAATATGTTTTATTTTATAATTGTATTTTTGTTTTACCCTCGAAATTTCAAAAAAAAAAAAAAATATTTTATTTAACTTAGAGGAAATGTATTACTAATTTAACAGTAATCAACAAAAATCATGGAACCATTTAAAATTAATATTTGATTCATAATAAATTTATCATAAAAAGGTTATAAATTTTATATTAATTTGATCTCACCTTAATACTTGATTCATAATAAGTTTATTATAAATCATAAATAATTATCATAAATAAATAAATAAATAAATAAACTTAATTTAATAATGCAGAATGAAATATATTTTTTAGTTTATTGCTTTTTAAATTATTCAATAAATAAATTTTTTTGTAATAGCACAAACAACGAACTGTAAACAATAGATATATATTTTTAAAAATAAATTTTAAATCTTGTTAACGCTTACATAAGAGTCACAAATAATTTTTTTAAATAGATTTATTATCATCAGATTCATCATGAATTACGCCTCTTCGTTGTCTTAATTTCTTTAGATTCAACAATTTTGAATCTTCTTCAAAGCTGGAAATATACGATTTTTATAATGTACTTATCACTTGTTTAAACTGACAAGTAAGTTTTTAAAATAACCCATTAAATTATTAGATTTCAGCTGTTGGTTAGCTGTTAGATTCAGCTGCAATAGGAAATTAGAGGATTTTTATAGCTAATTCATTATCAAACTCATATTTGTTTCAAAATCTGAATTTCATTATCAAATTCACAATAAAATTCATAATGAAACAAATTTTTTTGCACGGGTAGTAACCTGTCCGTGATTTGGCAACGCTTTTATTTCGGTTGTTTACATTTTTATTTGCACAATATAACCTTAACCGTGTTTAACTTTTGCAGTCAGTGTAAATAAATAAATTAATTAAAAATGTTTAGTCACAAAACCATAACATTCTAATGTCTCATGGCAGGAATGCTAGTATTTTTTAATTATTGTTTTATTTTTCAATTATGAATTATGAAAATTTGTTAACAATAAATTAACTAATAAGTATGCATGAAAAACATAAGCGCGTTAAAGTTTAGTTTGAATTTATTGAATGGTCTGAAGCTCGCGCGCTACGCAACGTTGCCAAATCTTTTGACTCCATTTTATTGTAGGTAACTTGAGAATTTTTTGTGATTTTTAAATATTAATTTCTCAATAAATATCTCGGTAACTGATATATTTTATTGCAAAAAAGAAACCTGAATATTTCGAAAATCTAATTTTTTTTACTTCATCTAATCCATGACTGACACTATAAATCGCGAAATACTGCAAACGTCTGATTTTCTCGTAAGACTCTGAACAAATACTAACATTTAAAAATTTTATTTTTTCAAAAATTTGTCCGGTAAAGTATAATTTAAACCTCACTATAAGATAAATAAGGACCTTAACTATTAGAAAAAATTAAATTTACTCATAATCTAATATTTTTATTTTACATTGGCGGCGAAAGGACCTCCTTAATTATATAAATTTATTTTTGACATATAACCACATTGACGTGTACAAAACAAAATAAATTAATATACAAATTCTTATCGCTAAATTCGAATCTACACGGAAAAAAATTCGTTCTGGTAACCTAACTGTAGAGTTACCACAACTATACACAGTTTACTATTCGTTGTAGAGTTACAGTAACATAATGTTATTTAGTTCTGATAACTCAATGTTGTTGAGCTCTCAGAGCTCTACGGGATTGTTCTCAGAGCCAAACGGTATAGTTGGGAGCGCCCTACGTTGCGCAGTAGTGGAGTGCGCTGACATATTTCATAATCTTCTAAAATAACAAACAGAATTATTTTGTTACTCATCCATATTATTAAAAATATATGAGGACAATTAAGTTTCCAGTTTATTTATTTAAGGAAATAGGTTTTTTTTTCGTCAAATTGAATTTCGTTAGAACAGTTTTGTATTTGTGGTTTTCAAGGTTCATTTGCAGTGACTGTTAATTTAATTTATTAGTTGAATATATTGTGATAAGTAATAAGTTATCGGAATACATTCAAAAGACCCCAATTAACACAAAATAAAATTTGTTTTCGTTTATTTATCTTTTCTTGTGCATATACGGTAGTGATTTTATGTCCAATATTTATTAATATAATCAAGAAAATAAGATAATTTTGTGACGACCATATTTTTTATTTTACAAATAATTTTTATTTGTAATATAAGTTCTATTATTATTTTATTTCTATTATAATACTATTCTTATTTGTCATACTCAATTATTGTTGGCAATATAAATTCGTTCTGTCGCATTTATTTATTAAATTATCAATGCTAAATCGTAAAAAATTATTAATCAGACTGCCAAAAATTTGTTATAGTCTCAGAACAATCCTGTAGAGTTGTGAGAGGTAAATAACGTTTAGCTCTCAGAGCTCAACGATGTAAAGTTGCAGGAGCCAAACGGTATTGTTACCATAAGAAAACGTTAACCTACTGGAACTTTTTACAACTAACTAACTACTATAGAGTTCCTATAGCAAAATTTTTTTCTCCGTGTATTTATAAGTACTTCGAAAAATTATCATAATAAATAAACTATTTTAGAAAAGCATATAAAGCATTGAAAATGCATAAATTCAAGTCAAGATCTTTCCAATTATACTAAATTTAATTTATAAAACTCATCCACAAATTCGGTAGAATCTGGCGCCAAGTGCCGTTTAAATCCGTTGTAAACGGAGCGCCAGACTACCGACTGTATTTACTGTAAGCAGAACGGTGGGGTGAGGTTGCGAAATTTTAGTTAATTCTACGGTACTTGTTTTACCCAATTTGTTTATCATAACAGTAATTCATAATTTATTTCACCGTATTAATTAATTATATTCACTTATAACAATTTATTTACTTGAAATTATTAAATTTTATCAGCACATACTATAGCTCGCTCACAAATTTCGATCCTGACTTTTTTTTTTATGGAGAAAGGTCAGCGCCACAGACTAGATAAAATAAAAATGTGTAGTAATCCTCCTATAGATACGCAACTACAGTTAAAAAAAGTAATTCACAGCTTACATTTACGGCCGCTAGGGTGCACTGGAATTATATCTACATAAACTGTAGCTTCAAGGGGATAGTTTGCAGTAAAAAATGCTGCCAACGCGAGATTTAAGTTGGTACCAATTGAAAATTCTCATTATAATTACAAAAAATACTAAAATCCAAACAAAAACAGTTTCACTGTAAAAAAATCGCGCCAAGTCCACGTTCATAAGACTATTAGGAAAAAAAAATTTTTTCTTTTCAAAAGATACAAAATAAAAATTAAAAATCAAGTAACCGATATAATTGTTTATGATTTTCGGAAATTAAAAAATCTTATTGTAAATTTAAAAAAATCTTAGAACGTACTTGGTGTGCGTCATTGTGTATTTCAATTTTTTTAAAGTCCTAGTAAATAGATTTTACGAATTTCATTAAAAGTAAAATATTTTGCAACCACGCACACTAAGTACGTTCTAAATTTTTTTTTTTAATTTTTAAATTTACCATAAAATTTTTTTTAATTTCCGTAAATCATAAACAATCACATCGGTTACTTGGATTTTTTAATTTCTTTATTTTGTATCTTTTTGTACAGAAAAATAAAATTTTTTTTTCCCAATAATCTTATGAACGTGGACTTGGCGCGATTTTTTTACAGTGAAACTGTTTTTGTTCGGATTTTATTGTATAAAGACGCCAGAGACAAAATTTTCCTTATTCTCTTAATTATATAGATTAGTAAGTTCTTTTTATTAGAAATTAGTTCTTGGTTTTGCCGCTAGGTGGCTACTCTTTCTCGCTATCAGAAAAATCTTTCCAGGAGTACATATAAAGACAAAACTTTCTTCTATCATTAAAATGAATTTTATCAACAAAAAATCTTTAATTTCTTGTTATAACATAATATATTTATACTTTATAAATATACTTAGGGTATGTTCCGATATGCACTGCGAGCACTGCACAGTGCTATCACTGTGGAAAAATTCGTTCCGTTATGGACTGCCAGTATACTGCCGCAGTACCCTAGGGAAATATATGACGTCATAAATCGTCGCCATATTCTACTGTGAGCACTGGCGTTTTCGAGGTAAGGTAGTCGCAGTACTTTGATCACGTGATCAGTCAAAACCACTTGAGTGTCTAACGTTTTATAAACAATACCTACAGTTTAATCCCAAAGTTATAAAGTTCTGTAATTAATTTGGATTTAATAAAACAATGGAAGAATTGCAAAATTAACCTTATTAGACTGTGTTGAAAATGTTCAATACGAGCTGAAAGTTACGCAGGAAATTTTTAATCGTGCAAAGACCGGTAAATTTGCCATTGTTTGTATATATGTAAATATTTCAAAAAGTAAATACATAACCTTATTTTGTTATAATAATTTTCATTTTTACTTTGTAGATACGATGTTTGCTACTCAACTTTTGGAGTATTGTATAAATAAAGGTAAAAATGTGAAATTAATTAAAATATGTTATATTGATAATTTACAAATGATTATCGTATATAACCACTATGAATACCTCTATTGTATCCAAAAATCAGGTATAATAATGTAATAATAAAAACTAATCATTTTTTCTATTCATAGTTTCCAAAATTTTCGCAAATATTTTACCTTTGTTAATTTGTAGGAAATGGAAGAAGTATTTGGCGAGCAGCCGTGGGTAAAACCTCTGTCTACTGCTGGATCAAATACTACCAACAAAATGGGTATTTACATTAATTAATTTTGTAAAATAATTTTTAATGTGATATAAAATTTAGAAGAAATTTATTAAAATTTACTCTTTTCATATTTCATAAACTCGCAACATGATTAGCAAAAAATAAAATTTTTGGCGTTTTAGATCCTGACGTTATCAGCCCACCACGAAAGCGTCAAAAACTTTAACTAACTACTGTGAAGAATTACTTGCAGCTAAAGGAAAATAGTGAAATTCGCCAACAACATCATCGTGAGAAAATTGCATCAATAGCTCAATTATCTGGTGCTCTTAATAAGCTTGTGGATCATCTAACAAAAAGACATGGAGATTCGTGATTTTCAGATGAACGGCGTTTTTTTTTGTTTATTAAACATGCTTGAGAGAACGTCAAAGACTGAACTTACTTTTTACGTACAAAAAATATATTCTTTTACATTTTATTATTTACAAAAAAGTTAAGTATCTTTAAGAAAAATATTAGCTATAAAAATTTGAAGTATTCATATTTTAAATGTAGTTGTCTTTATTTTATTGTTTTTTATTATAACATATCTATGTTGATGTTGAAGTAAACCAAAAAAAAAGTACAAACTGAAGAGGTTCATATTTTTATACTTTTTAAAGATTTATTAAAATAATAACATTACATATATTATAGAAGGTATATCAAAATATATATTGTAAGATGAAATAAAAATATATGAACGTGATAAAACTTACAATGATATAACTTTTTTTCATCAATTTTTCTTTCCAAAATTAGGAGAATACACTTTGTTGTGGAAATATTTAAGGAAAACACAAATTCGCAATAAAATTTACAATTTTTTTTACATATAAGTCGATTTAGAAATCTGCTTTTCAATTAATGTGCAAAATTCAATTTTCAGTTGATTAGTATGCATGTATGACTAAAGTTTAAAATTTATACATTATTATTAATAAAATTTTTCAACCTTTCTCTTTTCTCCATTCCAGCAACTTTCATGTCATTGTTCATTTCAATATCTACATCCATTACTGGAACTTCATGATTCACAAGTATTGGGATGTCGATCAAATCATCTCTCATAATGCAAATGTTGTGCAAAATACAACAAGCAATTACGTAATATGGTATTAAGTCCGTTCTTTTGAATGGCAGTTTATCCAACAAACTACGAAATCTTCCTTTTAATGAAGCGTTTGCTCGTTCTATCATCATACGAGCACTTGAATGTATTGTGTTGTATCGCAATGAATCTTGATTGAAGTTACCATTATTTCGATAAGGTACCATTATACAAGGTTGAATACTGTAAGCCTTGTCTCCTAACAAGTGGGTATCATCAGGAAAAAAATTCTGGTGTGCAACAATTTTGTAAATTTGACAGTCGGAAAACACGAGCGTCATGGACTGAGCCTGCTTGACCACAGTACGCATGAATAATTTTCAATTTGTGATCACATACTAGCTGAAATTATAAAATTAAGTTTATTTCAACAAGTTAGGTAAATATATAGGTCATCAATATAAATTTGATTGTTTTAAAAACCTGAGTTTGAATAGAATGAAATCCTTTGCGGTTAATATAGCTGGCATGGTGTTCTTTGGGCTGAGCAATTCTTATGTGTGTTCCATCGATCGCTCCCAATACATTCGGAAATCCGTACTTTCGATATATATGATTTGATGTTATCCTCGCTTCTTCACGAGTAGGCCATTTTATGTAGACAGGTAGATAATTATATATTGATTTGACTACTTTCCAAACAGTTCTCCAAGCTGTTGCTTTTCCGACATCGAAACGATCACATACTGATCTGTAAAATTAATAAAATAGTAAGCTATTCTATTGAACATCAATTTTCAACTTCTTGAAGATCTTTAGAATAAGATTAAAGGAACGTGAATAATGTACCTGTAAGAATCTGGTGTTGCCATGGTCCAAATACTCAGAAGAAGCTGTTTTCGACAGAAATAGGATGTCTGCCAAAGTGGACAGATTGTTTTGTAAGTCGGGTCCGAGTAAATTTATAAGAAATTCAAAAGTTTCGCGCCTCATACTATAATTGATTTACAAATAAAGATGTAATATTAGAAATTAACAATAATTTAAATATTTAAGTTTTTGAAAAATAATTATCATCAGTTAATTGGGTAAAATACATGTCTTACCGAAAATGACTTTTAAAAGTTTCATCAGTCATTCGAAAAACCGTATTTTTCGACATAATTTTGGGTTCTTGGAATGATACCTTGTCCTGTACGATTTCCAAAACAATAGATGAAATCTTCATCATCGCTAGAATCATCTTCGTCTGAAGATTCCAATAAATTTCGAACTGCACCAACAAGTACTATTCCAATTACTGGATACTCCATTACCTGTAATTTTTTTTCGTTTATAGTAATCAATCATTATTTTTTTTAAAAAAACTCCTAAATTTTACTCTACATAACCTCTGCACATTAAGTTATACACAAAGTTAATATAAGTTAAGTAATGAAAAACATATTCTTTTTAATAAAAAACTACTTACTTTTATTATATTATAAATTCAATTTACATTTAATATTAATTAAAATATTTTTAATTTGATAGTACTCCAACAACAGTTTTTTTTAATGAACTAGAAAACTTTAATAAACTCATTTGAATACTGCGTCAAAAAATGCGGCTGACAGTATACGGGATTGCGTTCCGTTTTAAATAGTAACCAGTATAACTAACTATAAAGGAACGGCTTCACAGTATACTAAATTGACGTCACACTGTACAGTGGTCGCAGTGCATATCGGAACATACCCTTAAAAATTATTAAAAAAAATGAATTTTATTATTGTAAATATTTTATGGATCGATATTAAATAAAGTTGAGTCATTATTAAAATATCTAAATAAATTTTTTTGTTAATCACTCTTATTTTACTCATTAAAAATAATTTTCTACTTCTTAGTTTAACTTTTATTTTATAAATAAGTGTTTATTTATTTTTTAAACAATTACTTTTATTTTTATGCTTGGTACGAACAAACGAGAGCTTGTAAAAAGCAGAGCAAAAGTAAAGGTAAGAATTCGCACGTGCGCAAGTGACGATTTGCAGCTGTCGTATGGTAGGTGTCCACTTGATTGCCCCCGGGAGAGGATACCAGGAGAAATAAGTGTAAGTATACGGTATACACTAACTTTACTCGTATAGTACTGGTTCTCTTGCTGGATCTTACTGGACAGGAACTAAAATAAAAAGTCTCGAGCCAGAGGGGGTCGAGAGGCTTCAGTGTATCGTGTATCTCGATCAGTCTATCTCACATTTTGTTATTATTTTTTGTACTTTATTTTTTACATTCTAAGTTTTATATTGTGGATTGTAAGGTCTGTATTTTGCAGCTTAGATAGATTCGTGGGTTGGAGGAGGGAGGTATGTATCAAATAAGGAGTTAGGACCGGGATATTCGACACTTTTATCAATTTGAAATTTTTTTAAAGAATATTTTTTAAAGGAAAAAAGAAAGTTGTAATTTTTTAAAAGAAAAATTAAATATTTTAATAAAAATTAATTTTTTGTAAAAGAAAAATTATATTTATAAAGAAAAAAACTGAATTTTTAGAAGACAAAAAAAAATTTTATAAAGAAAGATAAAATTTTAAAAAAGAAAAATTGGAAAAAAAATTGAATTTTATCAGAGTAAAACAAAAATTTACAAAAAAAAATTATATTTGCGGAAAAAACGTGAATTTTTCAAAAGAAAAAGGAAATTACAAAATAAGTAATAAAAATTTACAAAGGAAAATGAAATTTTTCGGAAAAAAATTAAACTTTTTAGAAAAAAATTCAATTTTATAAAAAATAAAATTTTCCGAGAAAAAAAACAAAATTTTCCAAGAAAAAAATTTGAAAAAAAATTTTTAATTTTCTTAGCGAGAAGTTAAAAAAATACAAATAAAATTTCTTAAGAAAGAAATTATATTTGTGAAAAAAAACTAAATTTTTTAAATGAAAAAAGAAATTACACAATAAATAATAAAAATTTACAGAGAAATATAAAAATTTTCTGTAAAAGAATGAAATTTTGCGTAGAAAATAAAATTTTCCATAAAAACTGGAATTTTACAGAAAAAAATTAATACTTTCAAAAAAAGAGTGAAATTTCTAAAAGAAACCCGAAAATTTTCAAAGAAAAATAAAATTTACAAATAACAAATTATATTTTGACAAAAAAAAAAAATAAATTTCAAAATTCAATTAAACCTGTCATATCTCTTCAATATAAAATAATTAAAAAGCTATGTATAAATAATTTCAAGCTATGTAAAAATCAATTTGTTCCCCTAACGAAATCATTTTGTTGCTGTCACAAAACGACTTTGTTGCTGTTACAAAATGATTTTGTTGCAATAACAAAACTAATTTGTTGCTAAAATATTTTCCGAATCAGCTATAGCTGATTATAGCATATTTTTAAATCATGTATTCACTTTATTACTTTAACAAATTGTCTTTGTTACTCCAAAAAATTCTTTTTGTTATTTTAATAGAATAACTTAGCTGTTTCAACAAAAAAATTTGTTATACACTGAAGAAAAGTTTTTTTCCACCCAGAATACAAAGTATTTTTATCCAAGGTTTTTAAAATCACTATACGTTTTCTTAATATAAAAAAATTAGGAAAACGGTTGACCCTGAAAGCCATCCCTGCAACTTCCCGCTAATTCCATACTTAGGCGCTTAAAATTGCATCAATGACGTTTTTGAGCTCTTCGAGCTCAAAAATACAATTGCCCTCCGGGCGAGAAAGTGACAACTTTCGTCCCGCTGCGCTAAACTAAGTTGCCGCTTTCCGCCTTCGTCGGACAAAAAATAGTATACACTCCTCGGGAAGTAAATAAAGAAAGCCTCAGATCACATGTTTGTTGACCTCGGCTTCGCCTCGGCCAACAATTACATGTGATCTGAGACATTTCTTACTTTACTTCCCTAGGTGTGTAATATACTATTATGGGTTATTTTGAGCTCTCCGAGCTCAAAGAGATTGCTTTCTTATGCTTTAAAGCTCTTCGAGCTCAAAAGTCTGATAGAGATTTGATGACACTATTTTTTGAATTTTTAAACCGTAATAACTTTTGAATGAATAAACCGATTTTTACGCGGTTAGAAGCATTCGACGCAGTTTATTAAGCCTTATAATGAATTTTAAATTTTGAATTGATCGCGCTAGGAATTTTGGAGTTATTCCGAAAAAACACGTTTTTCGGTTTTCTTTCGTTCACGATATCTCTCGAACAAATCAACCGATTTTACCGGACTGGTGGCGATCGTCGTGGTTTTTTGAGGTTAAGAGCTAATAAGTTTTTGGAATTGAACCTTTAAGCCGTTTAAAAGTTATTCCAAAAAAACCACATTTAAAAAAATTTTTTTTTTCAGTTTTTTGAGGATTTCTCAAAATCTATTGATCTGAATCGGTCCAAATAGTTTTCAAAATCTTAGTTTGGTCAAAGAAGAAAAAGCCCTTCCGAATGGCACCAACCGCAATGAAATCGGTCAAACCGTTCAAAAGTTATAAGCGGTTCACATACCTTTACACACACACACACACACACACACACACACACACACACACACACACACACACACACACACACACACACACACACACACACACACACACACACACACACACACACACACACACACACACACACACACACACACACACACACACACACACACACACATACAGATACCGTGACAACCTCGCGGGGATAGTCAGGGAAGCTTCCTGTGACCTTCAAACGTCGAGATCTGATGAAAACTCGATTTTTGCAAAACGGGGTGAAAACAATAACTTCCCGATTTTTGAAAATCTTCGATTTTCTTAGCGGGAAGTTAAAAATCATTTTTGAAAGTGGTTTTTTTAGAATATCTTTTAAACGGCTCTATCGATCAACTTCAAAAACTTATCTGGCCTTAAGCTTGAAAAACCACGCCGATCGTCGCTAATCCGGTCAAAATCGGTTGATTCGTTCGAAAGATATCGTGAACGAAAGAAAACCGTATTTAAAAAGTATTTTTTTGACATAACTTCGTCATTTCTTCTCGGATCGTTTTTGATGATATAGAATAATTTCAGAGCTTAAAGAACCGCGTCGATTGCCGCCAAAAACGTGGAAATCGGTTGATTGGTTCGAGAGATATCCTCGATAAAATATTTGGAAACAAGTGTTTTTTTAACATAACTCCGACATTTTTTGGAATAACTTTAAAACGGCTGCACTGATCGACTTCAAAAACTAATCAGCTATTAGCATGAAAAAATTACGTCGACCGCTGTCAAGCTGGTTAAAATTGGTCAATTCGTTCAAGAAATATCATGAACGAAAGAAAACCAAAAAAAGTGTTTTTTTGGAATTACTCCAAATTTCCTAGTTTTATCAATTCAAACTTGAAGATTCTTCATGAAACTAAAAAAATTGCGTCAAATACTGCTAACCGCGTAAAAATCGGTTGATTCATTTAAAAGTTAGTGCGGTTTGAAAATTTTAAAAATATTGTTCTGTGATACTTCTATCAGACTTTTGAGCTCGAAGAGCTCAAAATAACACATAAATTGTATTTTTGAGCTCGAAGAGCTCAAAAACGTCGTGAGATGCAGTTTTATGCACCTAGGTAAGGAATTAGCTGGAAGTTGCACGGATGGCCTTCAGGGTCTACCGTTTTTCAAATTTTTTTTAAGAGTTTTCTAAAGAAACTTGCAAAATTGTCTTAAAATAAATTTTCATAACAAATTCAAGTACCAAATTTCAAAAATCTGCTCTTGGAACTTTTTTTTCTTTGGCGTCTTAAAAGAGTCTTGCCTTATGTCACGTTTAAGATCTTAAACAAACGACAATTTAAAGATACTTTTGAGATGATTTTTTTTACACGGGAATATTTCTAATAAATTTAATGGAAAATGCGAGTATTTGATAGGATATTTCTTTTTCTGATAATTATTAATACTTTGTATTTCTTTCTTTAAAAATTTATTACTTTTCGTACTTATTATCTCTTTGCATTGTATTATCGACACAAAATTTTGTAAAAAAGTCTATGTATTATAAAACTGTTATATTTTGCACTGATTTTATATACAGGTGTTTTTACAACTCGATAGAATTCCTTACCAGATAAATAAATAAATAAATAAATTTTCACTAAGAAAAAATCATATAAATAAAAACTGAAATTTATTTTTCAAAAACCTTAACAAGTACTCTTAAAAATAATTCCAATACGCCTACAAAAATTACACTTCCCCGAGGACATTATGCATCAAACATTTGATCCTTCACTGCATTTCATATTACTATATTGTATAAGCAGCACACAGATAAGAGCACTGAAGAAAAATCTGTCGCTTATTGTAATTTTTGTTGGCTTAATAACATACAGTTAAGATTGGCTTACTGGTAACTGGTTATTGAGTTAACAAAGTAATGGCTACGTACATAAAGTAAATCAGAGCACTCCAGAACCTACACAGTATACACATAAATATCTATAAGTATATTTATAAGTATGATCTCGATGATTGCGAATTCAAAGTAAACATCATCTTATCACTAATCATTTATAATTTATCGCTGATCATTAAGATTGAATTTGCTTTCAAGGAAAATTTCCAACTTATTTTTTAATGACAAAATTTAACCTTTAAGGCTTGACCTCAGAGGTAATTTTATAATTTCCTGCAACGCTGTACAGGTCGTTTAATTTATAAAGGTATTTTCATTTGGAATTTAAGCTGATTGCAATTAATGAGGAGAGATATTACCAAGCTGCTCCGCTCGGTTGTTAGGGTCATAAAAAAGTTTAAGAATTACTAATGTGCCGACAGGATTAACGATGTTGAATTATTACTTGTGCAAGCTGTACACCGTGCATATGTAAGTTTATATTATGTGTGTATGAGTGGGTGTAATTGCTAAAGTTTTTATCGAGATAAAACCTGGATGTGATTCATGGAACATATCTCCATATGCTCTTTATTTAATTCCGAGTTCCGAGCGGTGGATGCTGTTAGTGATTTGTTTTCATTTACTGTCTCATTACTATTTATGCAGATTTTTTTTTAGACACTAAAAGAAATTTTATGTAAAATTGTTTAAATAAATTGTAAAAATTACCGAGATTATAATTAACAATTTATAACACTTTTTAAAGATTGTCAGTTTACGGACTAGTCCGTAAAATAAAAAATTTTCATTCATCTTACTGCATGCAATATAATTATTAACGGACATATTATTATTAATTTTCAGGTTTTATATTTTAAAAAACTAGATTTTAGTTTAATAACTCTAAATGTTTAATTAATTTTTTTATTCAATTTATTTTTTTCGGTTATTTCAATTGAAAATATATTTATATAGAATAATAGGTAATAGTAACAAAAAAAATTCGGAATGTCTTTAAAGTAAATTTTAAAAATAATATTTAACTAATTGGATAAAATAAAATTATAATGATAATTGTATAAAAGTGGTGTTAATGTAATTAAGAGTAATTGAGGAAAAACTGATCACTGAGATGTGTAATAATGTGTTTTCTACAGCTGATAAGTCTTGAGCGATTGCAGCGCTGCCTGAAAGTCGGTAGATAATACCAACACTTGGATAAATTTTAACTAAAAACTCCCTTAAATTTTGGACTACTTTCACTAACACATATTTTATTTTTCTGTAATTTTAAATATTTAAATTCTAAAAATAAGGAACTTTCTGTAAAATTGTTAAAAATTGCCGGTATTGTGATTAACAATTAATAACAGCAATACTTCCAAAAGCTTGTTAGTTAAATTTACGGACTAGTCCGTAAAATAAAAATTTTCATTCATCTTACTGCATACAATATAATTATAATCGGACATATTGTTATCAATGGACATGTTATTATAGTTAACAACTAAGAGTAACACTTTTAAGAGATTTTCAGTTAAATTTACGGACTAGTCCGTAAAATAAAAATTTTCATTCATCTTATTGCACACAATGAAATTATTATCGGGCGTATTGTTATCAATGGACATGTTATTATTAATTTTGAGGGTTTATATTATTAAGAAACTAGATTTTAGTCCATTAATATTGAATTTTTATTTAATTTAACTAAAAACTCCCTTAAATTTTGGACTACTTTCATCAAGACACATTTTATTTTAGTGTCATTTTAAATATTTAAGTCCTTAAAAATAAGGAAGTTTCTCTAAAATTGTTAAAAATTGCCGGTATTGTAATTAACAATTAATAACAGCAATACTTCCAAAAGCTTGTTAGTTAAATTTACGGACTAGTCCGTAAAATAAAAATTTTCATTCATCTTACTGCATACAATATAATTATTATCGGACATATTGTTATCAATGGACATGTTATTATAGTTAACAACTAAGAGTGATACTTTTAAGAGATTTTCAGTTAAATTTACGGACTAGTCCGTAAAATAACAATTTTCATTCATCTTATTGCACACAATGTAATTATTATTGGACGTATTGTTATCAATGGACATGTTATTATCAATTTTGAGGGTTTATATTATTAAAAAACTAGATTTTAGTCCATTAATATTTAATTTAACTAAAAACTCCCTTAAATTTTGGACTACTTTCATCAAGACACATTTTATTTTACTGTCATTTTAAATATTTAAGTTCTTAAAAATAAGGAAGTTTCTCTAAAATTGTTAAAAATTGCCGGTATTGTAATTAACAATTAATAACAGCAATACTTCCAAATGCTTGTTAGTTAAATTTACGGACTAGTCCGTAAAATAAAAATTTTCATTCATCTTACTGCATACAATATAATTATTATCAGACATATTGTTATCAATGGACATGTTATTATAGTTAACAACTAAGAGTGACACTTTTAAGAAATTTTCAGTTAAATTTACGGACTAGTCCGTAAAATAACAATTTTC
This sequence comes from Cotesia glomerata, assembly GCF_020080835.1. Taxonomy (NCBI): domain Eukaryota; kingdom Metazoa; phylum Arthropoda; class Insecta; order Hymenoptera; family Braconidae; genus Cotesia; species Cotesia glomerata. The sequence goes on along the minus strand of NC_058165.1, from coordinate 20,146,773 downwards.
ATTCATCTTATTGCACACAATGTAATTATTATTGGACGTATTGTTATCAATGGACATGTTATTATCAATTTTGAGGGTTTATATTATTAAAAAACTAGATTTCAGTCCATTAATATTGAATTTTTTTTTAATTTAACTAAAATCTCCCTTAAATTTTGGACTACTTTCATCAAGACACATTTTATTTTACCGTCATTTTAAATATTTAAGTCCTTAAAAATAAGGAAGTTCCTCTAAAATTGTTAAAAATTGCCGGTATTGTAATTAACAATTAATAACAGCAATACTTCCAAAAGCTTGTTAGTTAAATTTACGAACTAGTCCGTAAAATAAAAATTTTCATTCATCTTACTGCATACAATATAATTATTATCGGATATATTGTTATCAATGGACATGTTATTATTAATTTTGAGGGTTTATATTATTAAAAAACTAGATTTTAGTCCATTAATATTGAATTTTTATTTAATTTAACCAAAAACTCCTTAAAAATTTTGAACTACTTTCATTAAGTCACACTTTATTTTACTGTAATTTTAAAAATTTAAGTCCTTAAAAATAAATAAATTTCTCTTAAATTGTTAAAAATTACGGGTATTATAATTAAAAATTAATAACAGTAATACTTTTAAGAGTTTGTCAGTTAAATTTGCAGACTAGTCCGTAAAATAACAATTTCAATTCATCTTATTGCACACAATATAATTATTATCGGGCATATTGTTATCAATGGACATATTATTATTAATTTTCAAGGTTTAAATAAAAAAAAAACTAGATTTTAGTTTATTAACATTGAATTTTTATTTAATTTTAGTCAAAAACTCCCTTAAATTTTGGACTACTTCAGCTAAGACACATTTTATTTTACTGTAATTTTTGATATTTAAATCTTTAAAAATAAGGAACTTTCTCATAAATTGTTAAAAATTACCGGTATTATAATTAACAATAAATAATAGCAATACTTCCAAAAGCTTGTTAGTTCAATTTACGGACTAGTCCGAAAAATAAAAATCTTATTTCATCTTACTGCATACAATATAATTATTATCGGACATATTATTATTAATTATTAGGGTTTATATTTTTAAGAAACTAAATTTTAGTATATTAACATCAAATGTTTAATTATTTTTAACCAAAAACTCCCTTAAATTTTGGATTACTTTCACTAAGACACATTTTATTTTTCTATACTTTCAAATATTTAAATCCTTAAAAATAAGGAAATTTCTCTAAAATTGTTAAAAAATACCGGTATTATAATTAACAATAACAGCAATACTTTTAAAATTTTGTCAGTTAAATTTACGGACTAGTCCGTAAAATAAATATTTTAATTCATCTTACTGCACTCAATATAATTATTATCGGACATGTTATTATCAATAAACATATTATTCTTAATTTTCAGGGTTTAAATTTTTAAAAACTAAATTTCAGTTTATTAACATTCAATGTTTATTTAATATTAACCAAAAACTTTCTTAAATTATGGACTGATTTATTTAAGACAAATTTAACTGTAATATTAATTATTTAAATTAAAAAAAATAAGAAAATTTCTCTAAAATTATTAAAAATTACCGGTATTATTATTAACAATTAATAACAGCAATACTTTTAAAAGTTTGTTAGTTAATTTATGGACTCGTCCGTAAAATAAAAATTTAAATTCATCTTACTGCACACAATATAATCAGTATTGGACACATTATTATTAATTTTCAGGGTTTAAATTCTTAAAAACTAGATTTTAGTCTATCTATCTATATATATATATAGGAGACTTTCTATAGATATAGATAGTCACTCATCACGATATCTCTGGAACTATAAGACCTAGAGACTTGAAATTTGGCAGGAATATTCCTTTTGCCAAGTAGAGGTCAGCTAAGAACGGATTTCACGAAATTCCACCCACAAGGGGGGTTGCGGGGGTGTTCACGAAAAAAAATTCATATTTTTCAATTATGGCTTTTAATAGTTCAAAACTTGGTCAGAATGTTTCAAATTACATTTAGAAATTTTTTAAAAACGGATTCTGTGACATTCCACCCCCCTGGCGTGTCCGTGCGTGGGCGTCAAATTAAGAAAAAATTCGTAAATTTCAATCTATAGCTATTAATACTTTGAAACATGGCCAGAATGCTTTTTTGGCGTTTTTGAGCTGTTAAGAATAAATTTCATTAAATTCTACCCCCACATGTCCGTGCGTGGGCGTAAAATTAAAAGAAATTGTACCTTTTAATCTATAGCAGCTAAAGGATTGAAACTTGGCCAGATTGATTTTTTTGGAGTTTTTGAGCTGTAAAGAATGAATCCGAACAAAAACAGTTTCACTGTAAAAAAAATCGCGCCAAGTCCACGTTCATAAGACTATTAGGAAAAAAAAAAATTTTTTTTTCTTTACAAAAAGATACAAAATAAAAAAATAAAAAAATCTAAGTAACCGATATGATTGTTTATGATTTTCGGAAATTAAAAAAAATCTTATTGTAAATTTAAAAATTAAAAAAAAAATTTTAGAACGTATTTAGTGTGCGTGGTTGCAAAATATTTTACTTTTAATGAAATTCGTAAAATCTATTTATTAGGACTTTAAAAAAATTGAAATGCACAAAGACGCACACCAAGTACGTTCTAAAATTTTTTGTTTAATTTTTAAATTTACAATAAGATTTTTTTTAATTTCCAAAAATCATAAACAATCATATCGGTTACTTAGATTTTTTTATTTTTTTATTTTGTATCTTTTTGTAAAGAAAAAAAAATTTTTTTTTTTCCTAATAGTCTTATGAACGTGGACTTGGCGCGATTTTTTTACAGTGAAACTGTTTTGTTCGATTTTAGTATTTTTGTAATTATAATGAAAATTTACAATTGGTACCAACTTAAATCTCGCGTTGGCAGCATTTTTTACTGCAAACTATCCCCTTGAAGCTACAGCTTATGTAGATATAATTCCAGTGCACCCTGGCGGCCGTAAATGTAAGCTGTGAATTACTTTTTTTAACTGTAGTTGCGTATCTATAGGAGGATTACTACACATTTTTATTTTATCTAGTCTGTGGCGCTGACCTTTCTCCATCAAAAAAAAGTCTGGATCGAAATTTCTGAGCGAGCTATAGTATGTGATGATAAAATTTAATAATTTCAAGTAAATAAATTGTTATAAGTGAATATAATTAATTAATACGGTTAAATAAATTATGAGTTACTGTTATGATAAACAAATTGGGTAAAAAAAAGTACGGTAGAATTAAATAAAATTTCGCAACCTCAAAAAACCGTTCTGCTTACAGTAAACACAGTCGGTAGTCTGGCGCTCCGTTTACAACGGATTTGAACGGAACTTGGCGCCAGATTCTACCGAATCTGTGGATTTTATGAAATGCCACCCTCACAAATCCTTGCGTGGGCGTTAATTAAAAAATTATAAAATTCAATTCCTAAAGGATAATAAGAAGGCATTAAATATAAAAAAAATTAAAAATTTTTATATAAGGTAAAAGCCATAATAGATGATCATGTACCATTATATGATCACTCTATGTATTTGTATACCTATACTAGCCGTTACCCGCCAAATTTATTCCAAAAAGTTATTTTTAAAAAACTGCATTTTTAATTTGTTAAAATTTATAGATGTTAATTTTTTTTAATAATTTTTTTTGCCATAATTTATTTGTTAAAAAGCTATTAAAATTATTAAACATCTGCTAAATTAATTTTCATAGACGTGAACATGATAGCCTGAGTTTGAATTTTTCATATTTAATCTATATTTTTATAAATTGAATATGAATAACATATTTCAAACCCTGACATTCATGCTCACATCTATCCATGGTGTAGGCCTACTGGGGATCCCGCCATTTAAAATAACAGGGACGCATCGCATGACACAGTACCTCCATGGTGATGTGGAAAGCTGTGTCAATCATTATTTTTAACTCATATCAATTTATAATGCCCTAATTTATTATCTGAGTATGTAAATTTCATAAAATTCATTTATGATATAACTACTTACGTAGTTAGATAACAAAATTAATATTTTTCGCGCCTGGCGTATATTGTACGCCACGCGAAGCGGGCGGGTAACGGCTAGTTAACAATAATTGTTTAATTAATTTTTATTTTTTAACCAAAAACTTCTTCAAATTTTAAACTGTTTCCACTAAGACACATTTTATTTTTCTGCAATTTTAAGCATTTAAATCCTTAAATATAATTATCCTTATTAATTTTTCATAATTCTCCATTAAAAATTAAGAATACTTTTTAATATTACATTTTTACATTTTGAAAAATTATCAAAAGAATTGTAATTAGATAAAAAATTGCGGAATATTCCTACAGTAGTTATTTCCATTTCTCCCACTAACTCAAAACTTACCCAACTACTACCAAAAAATGAACTAATTTTCTCTTAAAAAGATTTCAATTCTGCACCTTGCTCCCAAGTCCGTTTCTCAAACACACCTCAATAAAAAAAAATCCACCGCTCCTGTAATCTGAAAGATTTACCAAAAAAAGTCCACCTATTCCTCATTAGTAGACCAACCAAAGACACGTAAGAACATAACGGACCTGTTCTTCTTCCTTGGAGAAGATTCCATAGACCAAAAAGGCACGCCTCAGAATCTACAATTTTTTTTTCTTAAAAAAACTTAAACACCCATGAACACTGTCATTTTGACCTCAGCTGTTGCAAGTTTTTTAAAATTCTAGAGAAACATTTTTAACTACAAAATTGCGAGCACTATTTTTTTTCTTTAGAAGAAAGAAAGAAAGCAGAAGTCTATCCCTAATTAAGGTACCAAATCATAGTCATAGTATTAGTAGCAGTATTTATTATTATACAGTAAGATCTGATAGTTATTTTCTAAAATAGAGGTATCACGCCACAATATCTACGATTACCGTTTTGGTGTATTAAATTCTATTCAGAAAAAAATCAGTAAGGATTAGATGGGCAGTTAGTCTTACATATGCCACCCGAGTAACCTCCAACTTCTGGGAAAGACAAAACTAGATAAATAATAAAACATTTATCGTATAATTTATAAATTTGCGGACAAAATAGTCGATTATAGATATAATAAATATAATACGATCGATTATCGTCTATTGGACTCATTAGTGGGCTCTCGAGCACATTTCTGGGCTAGAATTATCTTACATCGGATATTTAAGCTAATATGAGTCTGTTCGGTCCCCGAATCAGAAAATCTAAGGGTACTTTTGATTTATCGGCAAATTAAGAGGAGGTGGAATTTATTTGGCTTTATTTATAGGATTTTAAAGGATTTTGGGTATTTAATCAATGACACTAATTTTATGGAGTTTAGTTTTGTTCGCCGTTGTTAGAGGAGGAATAAGTTAATGTGTAGAATTTATTTTTAATTTTTCTACGGTGTGGTTTTAATTATTGGTGGTTTAATTTATCGTTACTAAGGAGAAAAATTTTTTGTAATACAAAATAAGAAAAAACTACTGCATTGATAAAAAATGACGATGCAAATTTTTTTTATTATTATGAGAACTGTTGTAATTTTTAACTTCCCGCTAAGAAAATCGAAGATTTTCAAAAATCGGGAAGTTATTGTTTTCACCCCGTTTTGCAAAAATCGAGTTTTCATCAGATCTCGACGTTTGAAGGTCACAGGAAGCTTCCCTGACTATCCCCGTGAGGTTGTCACGGTGTCTGTATGTGTGTGTGTGTGTGTGTGTGTGTGTGTGTGTGTGTGTGTGTGTGAAAGTATGTGAACCGCTTATAACTTTTGAACGGCTTGACCGATTTCATCGCGGTTGGTGCCATTCGAAAGGGCTTGACTAAACTTAGATTTTGAAAACTATTTGGACCGATTCAGATCAATAGATTTTGAGAAATCTTCAAAAAACTGAAAAAAAAATTTTTTTCAAATGTGGTTTTTTTGGAATAACTTTTAAACGGCTTAAAGGTTCAATTCCAAAAACTAATCAGATCTTAACCTCAAAAAACCACGTCGATCGCCACCAGTCCGGTCAAAATCGGTTGATTCGTTCGAGAGATATCGTGAACGAAAGAAAACCGAAAAAAGTGTTTTTTCGGAATAACTCCGAAATTCCTAGCGCGATCAATTCAAAATTTAAGATTCTTTGTGAGGCTTGAAAAACTGCGTCGAATGCTGCCAACCGCGTGAAAATCGGTTTATTCATTCAAAAGTTATTGCGGTTTAAAAATTAAAAAAATAGTGTCTTATCAAATCTCTATCAGACTTTTGAGCTCGAAGAGCTCAAATGCATAGGAAAGCAATCTCTTTGAGCTCGGAGAGCTCAAAATAACCCATAAATTGTATTTTCAAGCTCGAAGAGCTCAAAAACGTCATTGGTGCAATTTTAAGCGCCTAAGTATGGAATTAGCGGGAAGTTGCAGGGATGGCCTTTAGGGTCAACCGTTTTCCTAATTTTTTTTTCTTAATAGTCTTATGAATGTGGATTTGGCGCGATTTTTTTACAGTGAAACTGTTTTTGTGCGGATTTTAGTATTTTTTGTAATTATAATAAAAATTTACAATTGGTACCAACTTAAGTCTCGCGTTGGTTGCATTTTTTATAGCAAACTATCCCCTTGAAACTACAGTTTATGTAAAAATAATTCTAGCGCACCCTGGCGGGTGTAGATGCAAGCTGTGAAATATATTTTTAGTAGATTTCATAGAAATCTAAATATTGTATTGGTTCTCATGACGCAACTTTTGGAAAATTTTGCTATTTCCTCACTCAGCTCGTCGAACTGATTCAGAAAATACATATGGTTCAAAAGTTTATATATGTAGGTATATATATATATATATATATATATATATAGATATATAGATATATATATATATATATACGATATAACGGGCTATGTCTCTACTCTAACTTCCGCAATTCTAATCGGATCTCAATAAAATTTAACATACTTATTTTTTGACCGGTTTCTGAGGTTAAGTTCTAAGATGAGCCAAATCGTTCCGTTATTTTAGAAATGAGAGCAATTTGAAATTTTTGAAAAATTTCAAAAATTCCCATTTTTTTACTGTTTTTCCATGTAAATACTATTGAACACAATATCCTAATAAATTTATGTTTAATGCATCTGAAAGCTTATTAAATAAGCTTTAATTCATATATCTATTGATTTTTTGCGTTAAGAATGACCCTCCCAAAAATGAAATTTTACTTTTGCATTCGTTTCGGAAATGATTCCATGTGTCAGCATTTATATACAGTTTAACAATACATTAAAACAGCTAGTCGATTCATTCTTTTTTTTTTTTCTTTGATTTTTGTTTTCATACTCAATGCAACCTTGATTAGAAATTTTTTTTTATTCATCATGAAATCTACTTCCATTTCGGCTGCCGAATGGTCTTTTATTTTAACTGTAGTTTCCCATCTAATGAAGGATTACTATGCATTCTCGAATTATTAGGTAGATTTCTATAGAAATATAACTATTGTAGCCGGTCTCATGTTGTAATTTTAGGAAAATTTTATCATAATATGTTTTATTTTATCGAGTAATGTCGAAAAATGGCATTGGCTCAAAAGTTTATATATGTATTTATGTATGTATATATATATATATATGTGATATATATATATATATATATATGTATGTATATATATATATATATGTGATATAACGCGCCATGTCAGCAGGATTGCGCCCACAGTTCTCAACCGATCTTTATGAAATTTTGTGGGCTTATTCTGTGGATCAATACCAAGATCAAGTTCAAAGATGAGCAAAATCGGCCGGTTAGTTTACGAGTTGTGGGTGTTTGAAAATTTTTTCATTTTCAAAAATTTTGAATTTTGTATTTTTATGAAAATAATCTTCCAGATGTAAAAAATAGATAAAATCTATCAAATTTATCTTAAATTTCATTTAATAACCTTCAATTTAAACTATTATTTGTCTAGTTTTGATGATTTTTTTAATTAATTCCGTGAATTTGAAAATTTTCAAAAATTTTTCAATGAACGTATTCCAGCCCTTTTTCTTTAAATAATTTTTAAGCCATAAAAGATAGCTTGAATTTATCAACTTTATGTCAAAATTCACATAATTATCTTCGATTTGAGCTATTATTCGTTACCTTTTGATACTTTTTTCAATTTATTTCGGAGTTTGGAAAATTAAAAAAAAATCAAAAATAAATTAATTTTTAGCTATTATCATCAAATGACTTTCGTCTGTTACAAATCCTATTTTTTAGGAAGATGTCTTTGAATATCTATTGGTTGTAGTCGGTCTCATATCATTATTTGCAAAAATATAATAAAAAATAAATTTTAGGACATTTTTGCCTTTTAATAACGTGTTTTTTTTTCAATATTCAAACAAGAAATCTACCTATCCATGTCGGGTATGGCCGAATGGCGTTTTTTAGTCTGTGGCAGATCACTTTGCCCATTGAAAAAAAGTCAGGATCGAAATTTTTGCGTTGCTATAGTTTGTGCTGATTAAATTTAATAATTTCAAGTAGATTAATTGTTATAAGTGAATATCATTAATTAATAACAGTCAAATAAAGTATGAATTACTGTTATAATATACAATTTAGGAAAAAAAAGTACTGTAGAATTAAATAAAATTTTGCAACCTCAAAATACCGTTCTGCTTACATTAAACATAGTCGGTAGTCTGGCGCTCCGTTCACAGCATATCTCCGTTCACAGCATATATCAAACAAATTTGTTCATATTAAATACATATTTTTAAGTTATTTTAAATAAATCTACCAATTTAAATCAAACAAACAATTTTTTCAGTGCAAGCTTCACAAAATTATTCTTAACAATCTTCTTCATCAATTTTAGCAAGGAAAAAAATTTTTATTTCAACATACATTACTTTATAATTAAAAAAAAAATCACACTTCATTAGAATAAATATTAAATTTCGCATTGAACTTAATAACTAATGAATTTTTTGCTCAGATCCCAAAAAAAGAAACTCTCTAACACGTCAACGCATTAGCCGTTCAATTAAACCGCTCTTTGTTCGGAGTCACAAATAAAAAAAAAAAGTAAATGATCATGCGCAGGTATTGTGTAGCAGGTGGCCGTTCTGTTAAATCCATAGCAACACACAAAAAAGATGAGTTTTGACACGTGTGCTACTAGACCCCTTAGGGTTACTTTTTTCGAGTCCATTATAGAAAAAATTTTCCTCCGAATCTCGACTAGCGTTTCATAAAAAATTAACCAACGTTTTTTTGTGTTATTGACTAAAGACTAAATAAATAAGCAGAGGCGCAATTTAAGATGCTAATCATTTGATCGATGATTGCTCGTTATTCACGGTTAGTCTAAGTAAGATTGATCTCAAATTGATGATCGATTTTCATAATCTTTCAAATTATTATTCAAAAATTCAAAGTTGTGATTTGGATGACAATGCCGCTGATTATTTTATCGACTCCCTGTTTCGGTTATGATAATGCTAATATGTATTCATTATTGTTGTTATTATATTTGTGTGTTGATCGGTCACAATATTAAGCGCAAAAATATTAATTTAAAGTTCTATAAATTTTTTCGGTGAAAAAAAAATATTAAACATAATTTTTGACAATTTGATTTTTAAAAAATAAACAATTATAAAAATTTGCTGTTGGATTTTAGCGCTGAGTGCTTTATAAAATTGCATTTTTAGATCTAGACTTTAAATTTGATTGGAGTATTGTTTTAATTTGCACAGATTCCAAATAAGCATTGACAGTTTCAGTTAAAGTCATTGCAAGTCTCATAAGTCAAGTTGAAATCTGTCTAGCTTCAAGTGCCAACAATTTTTCTGTTATTTAAAATTTTCTCAGTAACGTCAATTTTTTATAGAAAATAAATTTAACATGTTTTTTACGAAGTCTATTTAAATAAGTAGCCAAATTTATTTTTCACATATCTAGTGTTTGGAAAATCCATTCATTTTAATCTGTTACATTCCCGCGATCCCGCAATAGCAACAATTTATAAGTTATGTAATCAGCAAAAACAACATTTATGTAAAATTGTTAGTCCGTTGACTGAATTACTACATGTAATGTTAAGTTTTGGAAACCTTACAATGACTTTTTTCCCGCTGCTAAAAAGACGTTTGTTGTAAGGAAATTTTTAGTAAATGTTATTGAAACTCAATAGACGTGGCCTAAATTTCATGTTTCAAAAGTCCTAGTTTATAAACAAGAACAATTTTAGTAGATTTCATAGAAATCTAACTATTTTATTTCATGGAACCAATTATCATAACCAAACACACGATCAGCATATAAATATAAATTTTCATCACTTAGTTCACCAGACATAATTAGCTTCTTTATTAAACTTTTTAACTTCCCGCTAAGAAAATCGAAGATTTTCAAAAATCGGGAAGTTATTGTTTTCACCCGGTTTTGCAAAAATCGAGTTTTCATCAGATCTCGACGTTTGAAGGTCACAGGAAGCTTCCCTGACTATCCCCGCGAGGTTGTGTGTGTGTGTGTGTGTGTGTGTGTGTGTGTGTGTGTGTGTGTGTGTGTGTGTGTGTGTGTGTATGTGAAAGTACGTGAACCGCTTATATCTTTTGAACGGCTTGACCGATTTCATCGCGGTTGAAGCCATTCAAAAGGGCTTGACCAAACTTAGATTTTGAAAACTATTTGGACCGATTCAGATCAATAGATTTTGAGAAATCTTAAAAAAACTGAAAAAAAAAAATTTTTTTCAAATGTGGTTTTTTTGGACTTTTAAACGGCTTAAAGGTTCAATTCCAAAAACTAATCAGCTCTTAACCTTAAAAAACCACGTTGATCGCCACCAGTCCGGTCAAAATCGGTTGATTCGTTCGAGAGATATCGTGAATGAAAGAAAACCGAAAAAAGTGTTTTTTCAAAATAACTCCAAAATTCCTAGCGCAATCAATTCAAAATTTAAAATTCTTTGTGAAGCTTAAAAAACTGCGTCGAATGCTTTTAACCGCGTAAAAATCGGTTTATTCATTCAAAAGTTATTGCGGTTTAAAAATTCAAAAAATAGTGTCTTATCAAATCTCTATCAGACTTTTGAGCTCGAAGAGCTTTAAAGCATAGGATAGCAATCTCTTTGAGCTCGGAGAGCTCAAAATAACCCATAAATTGTATTTTTGAGCTCGAAGAGCTCAAAAACGTCATTGGTGCAATTTTAAGCGCCTAAGTATGGAATTAGCGGGAAGTTGCAGGGATGGCCTTCAGAGTCAACCGTTTTCCTAATTTTTTTAAATGACGTTAAATCAATCAAATATTAAGGTTATGTAATAAAAACAAAAGAAAATCGTATTAAAAACAAACGAATGAAAAATGAGAGTCTTTTGTTTTTATTAGCGGGAAAAAATGAATACAAATGTATATCGTTAAAAAAATGAGAAAGGGTTGATAAAATCCAAAAAATAAGTAGCCAATAACCATCTACGAAAAATTCTGCGTTGAATGGTAGCAATCCTATCCCGATAGCTTCAGTTGTTTTCACGTCAACTTTAGTCAAAGGAACTCTATTTTGCTTATATATACAGATATATTAATCATAAAGAAAATAATAAATTAAATTAATGTCCCAACTAGAAATTTCAGTGAGGCAGTGATTTGGCGCAAGGAGGCATGCCGAATTCCGAACTTGCAGTAAGTGAGGCATCCAAACCAGGCCAAAATTTGGGATGTAACGCAGTTGCGAGGCTCAACCTAACTTGGCTTCCTGATTAGATTGCAGTTTGGAAACCAAATTCACAACGAAGAATCCAAATCTAATTCTTTTTTGATTTTTAGCTTTTTTATTATCAAGCGAAAATTAATTATAACAAATGCTTATTTTTTTATCTTCTTTTACTATTTTAAGTATAAATATTAAATTTAGGACTAAATTTTTTAAATATTTCATAAAAAAAAGAAAAAAAAAACAAATTCTTTGTTGGTTTTATTTAATATTATTTAATTCAATTTTTTTTTTGTTTTTTGAAGCGTTTTTTAATGTGAAGAGGTTTTTTTGATTGGTAGATTTGATAAGCCAAGGGGGATGGAGATGATGGAGGAGTTAGATACACTAATCATACATAACACTTAACTTTACTTCACACTCGCCTTAATAGTAGTTATAATTAGTAATTATTAATTATTAAAAATTGTACATGTCGAACGCGAGACTCGAACACGGTACCCGACGTACGAGGGCCCTATACCATACCGCGACGCTACGCCGATGATGAGCGACCTCTTACTTCAAGATACTTATAAGCACAACCAATGTTCGGCTTGCCTAATTTAAAACAAATAAGATTCGAATTGGGCTAGCCTAAGTTCGGAAAGCCAAGTTCGCTCCAAACTAGCAAAACTCAGGTTATCGTTACTTGAAACCAGTTCGGCGTTCCCATGATATATCAGACTTAAGGAATCCATGAAACTTTCCTAGTTACGTTCAAATATGGCAAGCCAAACATTTCGTTCTGCCTACCTTGGTTTTTATGAGGTACAACCTAGGCAGGCCTAAGTTAGGCAAGCCAAACTTGCACCAAATTGGTTCTTCGGCATATGCCTCACTGAAATTTCTAGTCGGGTACATGAGACACCATGTTTATATGTACAATACACAAATACTCTCATAAATACACACTTTTATATGTATAGAACTAAAAGGCTTAACCTTGGAAAGACGAAGCCAAATATCTTCTCCCACTCCGTTTTAAAGTACTTTGGCAAGAAACGCCGAAGTTCGTCAAACGTTTGGAATGCCTAACTTGCAGGAAATTATAAAATCCAAAGGTCTACGGAAGTTCGGTTTGCCAAACTTAAAAGTAATTGGGGCCATCTATGGGGAGACGAAGTTTGGCGAATGTTTGGAATACCTAACTTGCAGGAAATTATAAAATCCAAAGGCTTACGAAAGTTTGGTTTACCAAACTTAAAGATAATTAGGGACATTTATGGCAAGCCAAACTTCGGCAAACCTTTGGTTATCGTTATTTCCAGCTAGTCAGCCATTCCAAAGGTTCGCCGAAGTTCGGCTTGTCATAGATGTCCCAAATTACATGCAAATTCGGCATGCCAATCTTCATTTTGCTTAACGTGGATTTAAGAAGGCGCAAATTAGGCTTGTCTAAGTTAGGCAAGCCAAACTTGCCCCTCACTAATTCTTCGGCTTTCCTCACTACAATTTCTAGTCGGGGTGTGGATAGAAATTTTGGTTAGTAAAAGGTTGGACAACGAGTAGAGAGTGTGTGCTGGCACACGAGCGGAAAAAATCTTATCCGTTAAATTAATTAATTAATTGATGAATTTTTTTATCAAATTGATAAATTATGTTTAGAAGTTAATTTAAAAATTCTAAATATTGGAATATTTGCGATATTAAATGCTAAAATTCTGTAAATAATTTTGGAAGAGGACAAACCGGTTAATTTATATGCGAGTCCTTTAGATAGAAAAAAAAATAGGATAAGATATATATTTAAACTCGATAGCATAGCTTAGAGAGAGCAGAAAAAATAGGCTGATTCAAATGCAGCTATTTGGGGTCTAGGTCCTTCCTAGACTTTGTTTTATTACAAAAACTCTACGCTCTTAATGCTAATATAATACGGATACGCCATTTCCAGAATTTTATTATCCGCGTCGTTAGGGCTCAAAAAATATGCTACAAACCTACAGCTAAATTCTGCCTTGTCATTTATTTAATTTACATTTTTCTCGGAAATTCGCAGATAGAATTTTAATAAAAAAAAATGTAAAAAAATTAAGAGGACGATGAAAGAAATTTTGTTAAATTTTGGAGAACGTGAAAAATTAATAAAAATTAATTAAACATTTAATGTTAATAAACTAAAATCTAGTTTTTCAAAAATATAAAACCTGAAAATTAATAATAATATGTCCGATAATAATTATATTGTGTGCAGTAAGATGAATTAAAATTTTTCATTTTACGGACTAGTCCGTAAATTTAACTGACAAACTTTAAAAAGTGTTGTTTTAAAATGTTAATTATTTTTTCGGTAATTTTTATCATTAATATAACAACTTTTCAATAAAATTTCTTTTATAATATTTTTTTAATTGAATTTCGAGTCCAGAAAAAAAATTTTAAATGAAAAGAAGGCAAGAATGTGAGGTATGAGCGGACCTGGAAGTAATGCAGGTTAATCGATGCATCGACCCGTGTTAAACACCGGGATAGGCTTGTCTATGTATCAGCACGCCGGGATACTTTCGAACCAAGCTATTACAAGTTAAATAGTTATGGAGTGTTTTAGTATAATATCATATCATACATAATATAATATACAATGTATAAAGTACTTATGCGGTCGTACAATATGTACGAGGAAGAAGTCTAAAAGGATTTTCTTACACCTCCGTGTACCTAGGATGATATCACTCAATTTAATAACACTATTCGTGATACAACGCTTCCGACAACAATCAACGATAAATTTTTCTGCAGTCGTGACTTTTGTTATAAAAATTGTAATTTGATTTGTATTATTTTTTTGTGCAACAAAAAAATTGTGACAATTTTATTATTTACTAGCTGTTACTCACCCGCTTCGCTGAGCGCTTTATAGAATTGCATTTTTAGATCTGGACTTGAAATTTAATTGGAGTATTGTTTTGATTTGCACAGATTCCAAATGAGCATTGGAAGTTTTAGTTAAAGTCATTGCAAGTCTCATTAGTCAAGTTGAAATCTGTCTAGCTTCAAGTAAGAACAATTTTTCTGTTATTTAAAATTTTCTCAGTGACATCAATTTCTTATAGAAAATAAATTTAACATGTTTTTTACGAATTCTATTTAAATAAGTAGCCAAATTTATTTTTCACATATCTAGTGTTTGGAAAATCCATTCATTTTAATCTGTTACGTTCCCGCGATCCCACAATAAGGACAATTTATAAGTTATGTATAATCAGCAAAAATAACATGTATGTGAAATTGTTAGTCCGTTGACTGAATTACTATATGTAATCCGAACAAAAACAGTTTCACTGTAAAAAAATCGCGCCAAGTCCACGTTCATAAGACTATTAAGAAAAAAAAATTTGTTTTTTTCTTTACAAAAATATATAAAATAAAAAAATTAAAAAATCCAAGTAACCGATATGATTGTTTATGATTTTCGGAAATTAAAAAAAATTTTGTTACAAATTTAAAAATTAAAAAAAAAGTTTGGAACGTATTTAGTGTGCGCGGTTGCAAAATTTAAAAAAATTGAAATACACAATGACGCACACCAAGTACGTTCCAAAATTTTTTTCTTAATTTTTAAATTTATAACAAAATTTTTTTTAATTTCCGAAAATCATAAACAATCATATCGGTTACTTGGATTTTTTAATTTTTTTATTTTATATATTTTTTGTAAAGAAAAACAAATTTTTTTTTCTTAATAGTCTTATGAACGTGGACTTGGCGCGATTTTACAGTGAAACTGTTTTTGTTCGGATTTTAGTATTTTTTGTAATTATAATAAAATTTACAATTGGTACCAACTTAATTAAATCTCGCGTTGGTTGCATTTTTATAGCAAACTATCCCCTTGAAACTACAGTTTATGTAAAATAATTGCAGCGCACCCTGGCGGGTGTAGATGCAAGCTGTGAAATATCTATTTTTAACTGTAGTTTCCCATCTAATGAAGGATTACTATGCATTCTCGAATTATTTAGTCTGTGGCAGATCACTTTGCCCATCGAAAAAAGTCAGGATCGAAATTGTGGGTTGCTATAGTTTGTGCTGATTAAATTTAATAATTTCAAGTAGATTAATTGTTATAAGTGAATATAATTAATTAATAACAGTCAAATAAAGTATGAATTACTGTTATAATATACAATTTAGGAAAAAAAAGTACCGTAGAATTAAATAAAATTTTGCAACCTCAAAATACCGTTCTGCTTACAGTAAACACAGTCGGTAGTCTGGCGCTCCGTTTACAGCAGATTTGAACGGAGCTTGGCGCCAGATTCTACCGAATCTGTGGATGTTAAGTTTTGGAAACCTTACAATGACTTTTTTCCCGCTGCTAAAGAGACGTTTGTTGTAAGGAAATTTTTAGTAAATGTTATTGAAACTCAATAGAGATGGCCTAAATTTCATGTTTCAAAAGTCCTAGTTTATAAACAACAACATTTTTAGTAGATCTCATAGAAATCTAACTATTTTATTTTATGGAACCAATTATCATAACCAAACGCACGATCAGCATATAAATCCACAAATTCGGTAGAATCTGGCGCCAAGTTCCGTTCAAATCCGTTGTAAACGGAGCGCCAGACTACCGACTGTGTTTACTGTAAGCAGAACGGTTTTTTGAAATTGCGAAATTTTATTTAATTCTACGGTACTTTTTTTACCCAATTTGTTTATCATAACAGTAATTCATAATTTATTTCACCGTATTAATTAATTATATTTACTTATAACAATTTATTTACTTGAAATTATTAAATTTTATCAGCACATACTATAGCTCGCTCACAAATTTCGATCCTGACTTTTTTTTTTATGGAGAAAGGTCAGCGCCACAGACTAGATAAAATAAAAATGTGTAGTAATCCTCCTATAGATACGCAACTACAGTTAAAAAAAGTAATTCACAGCTTACATTTACGGCCGCCAGGGTGCACTGGAATTATATCTACATAAACTGTAGCTTCAAGGGGATAGTTTGCAGTAAAAAATGCTGCCAACGCGAGATTTAAGTTGGTACCAATTGTAAATTTTCATTATAATTACAAAAAATACTAAAATCCGAACAAAAACAGTTTCACTGTAAAAAAATCGCGCCAAGTCCACGTTCATAAGACTATTAGGAAAAAAAAATTTTTTTTTTCTTTACAAAAAGATACAAAATAAAAAAATTAAAAAATCCAAATAACCGATATAATTGTTTATGATTTTCGGAAATTAAAAAAAATCTTATTGTAAATTTAAAAATTAAAAAAAAAATTTTAGAACGTACTTGGTGTGCGTCATTGTGTATTTCAATTTTTTTAAAGTCCTAGTAAATAGATTTTACGACTATCATTAAAAATAAAATATTTTGCAACCGCGCACACTAAATACGTTCTAAAATTTTTTTTTTAATTTTTAAATTTACAATAAAATTTTTTTTAATTTCCGAAAATCATAAACAATCATATCGGTTACTTGGATTTTTTAATTTTTTTATTTTGTATCTTTTTGTAAACAAAAAAAAATTTTTTTTTCCTAATAGTCTTATGAATGTGGACTTGGCGCGACTTTTTCACAGTGAAACTGTTTTTGTTCGGATATATAGATATACAGTCTTGTAGTTTTGATTTTTTATTAATTGTAATTAAACGACACTGAATTAATTAACCATTCGCATTCAGTGACCTACAATCGTCGATTAGAATTTAAAAAAAAAAAAAAAAGAGCGTGTGTACAGAGTAGACATTTTAGAAGTGAAACTTCTTTGGCAAACTCAATTTAAAATTTATTAATTAATAGTTAATAGATTTCAAAGACAGGAACATAAAGGATTTATGCATATATAGTATTGAAAGGATTAAATGAGAAAAATTTACACTAGTTATATCACATATTCTTTCAATTTATTTCTTCAATATGTACAACATTATCTGATGGTATTTGTAATGGTATGGTTGTCACTAAAGCCTCATGGTAACTAAAATATGAAACATAAGTTCTTGTTTCAATATTTTCTAAATAACGTGTAAAAATGGCATCTATTGTGGTTCCGTATATAGTTGTCGACATGTTTTATGTAACAAAAAAATTTAATAACAATAAAAATAGATAATGAACTTAATTAATGATAGGCAACAGTGATAGTATAAATATTATATAGAATGCAATATAGAGAATGTAGGTTATACATGGTACTTTGCGCATATTCATGTGATCAAAATAAAAAGAAAAATGTAATTATTAAAAAAATTAATTATTCAATTAAATATAAAAAAATAAATATATTATTAACATTACATCAGTTAAATAATGTATGCCTTACTTGATATATATTTATTTCAAATCTAATAATAAGTATTAATGAAAAAAGAAATAAATAAAGTATTACTTACTGCGAACAACTGCTTTATCAATAAGTATAAACAAACACGAGGTTATAAAATACATAATAATAATCCGAACAAAAACAGTTTCACTGTAAAAAAATCGCGCCAAGTCCACGTTCATAAGACTATTAGGAAAAAAAAAATTTTTTTTTCTTTACAAAAAGATACAAAATAAAAAAATTAAAAAATCCAAGTAACCGATATGATGGCTTATGATTTTCGAAAATTAAAAAAAATTTTGTTGTAAATTTAAGAATTAAAAGAAACAATTTTGGAACGTATTTAGTGTGCGTGGTTACGAAATATTTCACTTTTTATGAAATTCCTAAAATCTATCTACTAGGACTTTAAAAAAAAATTGAAGTACACAATGACGCACACCAAGTACGTTCCAAAATTGTTTCTTTTAATTTTTAAATTTACAACAAAATTTTTTTTAATTTCCGAAAATCATATACAACCATATCGGTTACTTGATTTTTAATTTTTATTTTATATCTTTTGTGAAGAAATAAAAATTTTTTCTTAATAGTCTTATGAACGTGGACTTGGCGTGATTTTTTTACAGTGAAACTGTTTTTGTTCGGATTTCAGTATTTTTTGTAATTATAATAAAAATTGACAATTTTAATTTAATACATTTCCAGTGGCAAACTATCCCCTTTAAGCTATAGTTCATGTAAAAGTTATTCTTGCGCCGCCTGGCGTATGTAATTACAAGCTGTCAAATATCTTTTTTTCACTATAGTTTCCCATCTATTATAAGATTAGCATGCATCCTTATATTATTTAGTCTCTGGCCGTCCGCTTTTTACATAAGAAAAAAGTTAAAATCTAAAAATCTGGGTCGCTATAGTTTGTGCTGATTATTTTTAATAATTTTAAATAGAAATTATAAAGATAATTGATAATAATCAAGTAATACGCGTAATAAAAAGCATGAACTACTATTATAAAATATCATATAAAAAAAAAATCAAAGTAAATTTGAAAAAAATTTGTAACCTCAAAAAACCGTTCTGCTTACGGTATATACACACTCGGTAGTCTGGCTTGAGAACTGTTGAGAACGGAACTTGGCGCCAGACTCTATCGAGTCTGTTGATATAATTCCAGTGCACCCTGGCGGCCGTAAATGTAAGCTGTGAATTACTTTTTTTAACTGTAGTTGCGTATCTATAGGAGGATTACTACACATTTTTATTTTATCTAGTCTGTGGCGCTGACCTTTCTCCATAAAAAAAAAGTCAGGATCGAAATTTGTGAGCGAGCTATAGTATGTGCTGATAAAATTTAATAATTTCAAGTAAATAAATTGTTATAAGTGAATATAATTAATTAATACGGTGATATAAATTATGAACTACTGTTATGATAAACAAATTGGGTAAAAAAAGTACCGTAGAATTAAATAAAATTTCGCAACCTCAAAAAACCGTTCTGCTTACAGTAAACACAGTCGGTAGTCTGGCGCTCCGTTTACAACGGATTTGAACGGAACTTGGCGACAGATTCTACCGAATCTGTGGATAATATTTAAGAGCAGTGTACCTACAGTCTAAAATACAACGCATGCGCACATGAAAATAACATTTCTATAGTGTAAAAGTATAGTTTTCCTTTATATCTCTATCTTTTTCTCTCCGACTACGTACATATATGCGTCTTTTAATGTGACGCTCATATTATGATTATTGTGACGCTCATATTATTATTATTGTGACGCGACCTTGAAATTTTACCCTCAACGCGCGCAAAGAAGTTTCACTTCAAAAATTTAACTCAAATAATTGATTTTTTCACAAGTTACAGTGTTTCCGGGGTTTCATACATGACGGACAGGAAAATTTTTTGACCTATTTTGATGTTTTTTCCGTTTCTATTGCAGTAAATCAATTTTTAGAAAGTACGGAATTAATCTCCATTAAATTATCTCGACAATAGTATGCAAAATATCTTGATTCCGTGAACTAACAAGGCTATAGTACTAAAAATAGTTGCTAAAATGAGGCGAAAAAAATTTTTCGATCGTAAAGCACTCTCTGATGCTTCGCATCATGAGTCGTGCAATATTGTAGCAATTCTAAAGTTTCTCTAATAAAAGGGATATTTTCTCACTATACAATTAGAGGAGCAAGGTAGATATGGAAATTCATTGTTTATTTTTACAATTTCATTTTATTTTTAAAATAAATTATTTATTTACAATGCATAGGTTGAATATTTATTAAATCCACCTTTTGAGTATGTAACTTTTATTATTTATATGAACAATATTACTTATTTTACTTATTTCAAAGGATGTTATTGGGAAGCAAGTAAAATTATCGAAATTACTAATAATTTCAAATGCTTCAAAGTGGTCATCGAAGTCACAAATAACTTGAGTTGTAATGATAAATATCTTAATATTATTAGGCATCATCACTATAATATTATGGGAATGGTTTTCATAATATTATAGTAATGGTTCCTATAATATTACAGGAATGGTTCCTATAATATTATGGGAATCATTCCTATATATTATGGGAATCATGCCGATATTACAGTTATAATTATAGGTATCGTTTCTATAATTACAGGAACCATTCCCATAATTATAGTAACATTTCCCAAAAACTATGGGTACAATTCTCATAATTTAAGTAATCGCTCCTAAAATAATAATAATAATAATAGTTTCTTTATTTAGCTTTAAGCTACAGCATACAATAAAAAAAATTATAAAAGATCTTAGATCTTTTATCACAGATCAACACTTGAGTTCTGTCTACAATTTTTTCAGTTTTCCTTCTCTTATTTCTTCTCTTAATAATTTTTTAAATGATACTAAATTACTTGCATTTTTTGTCTCTATTTTTAACATATTAAATAATGAAAAACCATAGATGTTTATTGTTTCTTGAGTACTCACAGTTCTTGTTCTTTGTACCACTAGTCTATTTTTGTATCTTGTATTATAATTATGTTTATTATCTACAACAATTCTATTTAAATAGTCTGGTAACAAATTATTTTTCATCTTATATACAAACACACACACATTAAATTTAATCCTTTCTTCAACAGACAGAAAACATAGTGCATCTAGCATAGATCTAATTGGTGTATATCTACACGGTGAGAAATTTCCATTATTTTTTATTCTGCGTGGATTTTAGATATTACAATGGTGCATATTACTAGTGAACCTTATTGACTCAGAATAAAATTTTACAATGGCCCATAGTAATTTCCGAAACAAATGAAATCAGACATAGTAAATGGTAGAAATTTAAATGTGCCATAGTAAAATGAAATATGCAATAATTTAAATTTCCGAATGTACTATAGCAAAAAAAATAAGAAAACGTTTGTAAAAAATAAAAAATTTTAGAGTAAAAAATGTTTTTAGCAATCAAAAAATATCAAACCAAACAAGATTTTTTGATTGCAATAATTTTTAAAAATATTTTTTTAAAATATAATTTTTTTTCATTTTTAACAATGAACGTAGGATTTATTTTGGCAGTTAATTTTATTATGAATAATTATAAACACAATATATAACTTTTAAATTATTTTTTATTATTATTAGAAGTGTCGGTTGCAGATTAACCATCAAATGTTTGTTTTCATTTTAATTTTTCACGGTAAATTATTAAATATTTTATTATTTATGAATCTTACAAATTTTCATTAACTATTCATGTGTTGATGGATTTATAAACTAATATTTATTTAAAACTTAATGTGTATTGCAATTTTCATAACACCGTTAACCACTACTGATAGCGTCTGTAGACTTATGTTGACAAAACAAAGCAGGACGAAAAAATGAAAGAGCGCGCGTCGCGACTGACGCGCATACGTTTACTATGGGACATTTGAAAATTTCATAGTCACAATTTTAAATTTAAACCGAGTACACGTGACTAAATGTGAAACTTTTTTATAAATTTTTATTGTCGACTGAGCAACAGAAATTTTACTATGGAACTATAATGAAAAGTTTTAAGCACACTAACAGTTTTTGTTCTGTCAGTTTACGAAAATTTTTTATATATGTTTATGTAACAGTTGCATGGTGAAATTTACTATGGTCCCTAGTAAATATTGATTGGTACAATATGATATTCTTAAATTTTTATGGTAATATTTTGAATTGAGTCATTAAGGTTCAGTCTTATTATGTATGCATAGTAAATTTCTACAGAAATTTCTCACCGTGTATTTACTCTGAGTATTATTCTCATCGAAGTCACAAATAATTTGAGTTGTAATGATAAATATCTCAATATTATTAGGCATCATCACTATAATATTATGGAAATGGTTCCCATAATATTATAGGAATGGTTCCTATAATATTATAGAAACTATTCCTATATATTATAGGAACTATTCCTATAGATTGAGGGAATCATGCCGATATTACAGTTATAATTATAGGTATCGTTCCTATAATTATAGGAACCATTCCCATAATTATAGTAACATTTTCCAAAAATTATGGGTACAATTTCCATAATTTAAGTAATCGCTCCTAAAATGGTATAGGAAAACATTTCATTAAAATTCTAGGAATGATTTCCATATTTTTCTCTCCATGTAGCCTATAACCATCTACGAAAAATTCTGCGTCTAATGGTAGCAGTCCCATCTCGATAGCTTCAGTAATTTTGACGTAAACTTTATTCAAAGGAACCCTATTTTGCTTATATATTTATAGATTAAGAACAATTAATTTTTTAAATAAAAATTTTTTTATTTGACCCCTTTTGTAATTTTTGCGGCTATTCAATTTAAAAAAATTCATAACAATAAAAATTGACCCTCTATTGAAAATAATCTACTAAGCGTAAAAAATTGCTTATGAATTTTAATATTGTACAAATAATATCAACACCCTCGAAATTGAATAAAAAATTCACGAATCATTTTTTATTGAATTTATTCTCACCATTAATTATTGCGCATATGCATAGTGACCGGCAAAAATACATTAAGATAATTTACAGCCGTGTTAATGTAAATAGAAAAAAAAAAAAAGTAAAAATTCAAAGGCGTCTTTGCGTCAGTGACGTGTTAAAAAAACGTGTGCATTATATTGAAGAAAAAAGAGGTGAAATTATCTGTTGACGTTTATTGTGTCTAAATAGATTCGAAACGCTATCATTATAATTTCTTTGCGATTTTTATATATATTTTTTTTTTTTTAAGTGCTGAAGGAAGGGTAACGATTGCAAGTCATCGAGTCATGCTGTTGCTGTTACGAATATAAATATAAAAATAACAGTAATAATATAATAAAATGGGAAGTTTATTGCAAAGACCGATATTGATTGATGGATTATAAAGTATTGAGTATTAAGTTTTGATGGAAAGGGTTTTATGGTTGGTGTTTAGTCAAGCAGAATAGTTTTCATGGGAACTAACAACACTTTTTTTTACAATATTGTTTTTACTATAGATTTCTTTTAATTTTGTAGCAGTTTAAAAAATTAAAATACCAAAACTAATGTTTTTCTCTATTAAAAAGAATTCAAAAAATATAAAATTTATTTGTTAAAAAAATAAATAAAAAAAGTTTATTAAAAAAAATGGAGCGCCTGAGAATAGATTTAACTTTGTTGAGAAGTTATAGAAGGCGCCATCTATTAACAGTCTGTTTAACTTACATTTTAGCGTTATGATTGTTTAGATTTAATGGTTAAGTGTAATCTATCTGAAGCAATAAAATAAAATCGAGAGATTTGTTTATAAATCTCATAGAAATAGTTATTTACAATCCAACGTAATAGTATATTATGGATATTGTGTGAGTGGAGGGGGTTTAGGCTGTGGAGGTTGGCGCAACGAGCAGAGAGTGTGTGCTGACACACAAGTGCAGAAAACCCTATCGACTCGCTTCGTACATTGATAAATGTTATTAACTAACCTAATTAAGTAATATTTCCCACAATATCGGGATCAAATAATTAATGGTCCTTTTATAATGTATAAATTAGGAAATAAAAATATTTATTAATATTTTATTCAATAAAATTCATTTGATTTTTTTTTTTACAAGCAATATTAGATATTTTTATCTGTTTATCCACGGAAAGAAATTTTCTTTGAAATTTACCCTTAAATTAACGAGAAAAATTACCGGACTGTATTGTAATCGTGGGACGCTAAGGTGCTGCTTTACCATTTACTAGAAAAAGAAATACTTTTTACAAACCCTGTTAAAAAACTCCAATAAGATCTCATCAAAAGCGACAAAAGCCACTTAGAAACCAATAAAATTTATAGGTTTCTAAGTGGCTTTTGTCGCTTTTGATGGGATCCTATTGGAAATTTTAAACAGGGAATGTGAGTAAAATTTACCTGTCTCCGGTAAAAAAAAATTTTATTTTCAATCCAGCTTGCTGCTTGGAATATAATTATTATTGGACATATTGTTATTAATGGAATATTATTATTATAAATTTAATAGGTTTTATGTTTAAAAAAAAGTTGATTTTAATTTAACAACATAAAACGTTTATTTGATTTTTTTAATTTAATTTATTTTTTTAGGTTATTTTACTTTATAATCTATATATATAGAATAATAGCAAATATTTATAGATGATTGCGAATGTCATTGAAGCACATCTTTACAATTAATAGTTAACTAATTGCATAAAATTTTATTCTAATGATAATCGTATAAATGTTTGTTAGAATTAACTGTAATTCAGTGGTAACTGATCACTGACATGTGAAATTTTTTAAACAGCTGAGAAGTCTACAGCGATTGCAGCGCCGCTGAAAAGTCGGTGGATAGTACCGTTACTTAGATTCTTTTTTACCGGAGACTCCGGTAAATTTTATAGAAGTTTCAGTAAAATCTTTTGATTTTACTGTAATTTTTAAGATTAAATCAGTAAAAATAACTTTTAATCTAAATAATTTTTTACGATTATTATTTTTTACCGGTGTACTACACGGAAAAAAAAATTTCGTTCTGGTAACCTAACTGTAGAGTTACCACAACTATACACAGTTTACTATTCGTTGTAGAGTTACAGTAACATAATGTTATTTAGTTCTGATAACTCAATGTTGTTGAGCTCTCAGAGCTCTACGGGATTGTTCTCAGAGCCAAATGATATAGTTGGGAGCGCCCTACGTTGCGCAGTAGTGGAGTGCGCTGACATATTTCATAATCTTCTAAAATGACAAACAGAATTATTTTGTTACTCATCCATATTATTAAAAATATATGAGGACAATTAAGTTTCCAGTTTATTTATTTAAGGAAATAGGTTTTTTTTTTGTCAAATTGAATTTCGTTAGAACAGTTTTGTATTTGTGGTTTTTCAAGGTTCATTTGCAATGACTGTTAATTAAATTTATTAGTTGAATATATTGTGATAAGTAATAAGTTATCGGAATACATTCAAAAGACCCCATTTAACACAAAATAAAATTTGTTTTCGTTTATTTATCTTTTCTTGTGCATATACGGTAGTGATTTTATGTCCAATATTTATTAATATAATCAAGAAAATAAGATAATTTTGTGACGACCATATTTTTATTTTACAAATAATTTTTATTTGTAATATAAGTTCTATTATTATTTTATTTCTATTATAATACTATTCTTATTTGTCATATACAATTATTGTTGGAAATATAAATTCGTTCTGTCGCATTTATTTATTAAATTATCAATGCTAAATCGTAAAAAAAATTATTAATCAGACTGCCAAAAATTTGTTATAGTCTCAGAACGATCCTGTAGAGTTGTGAGAGGTAAATAACGTTTTTTGCCCTCCGGGCGGAAAGTGGCAACTTTCGTCCCGCTACGCTAAACGAAAGTGCCGCTTTCTGCCTTCGTCGAGCAAAAAAATAGTATACACTCCACGGGAAGTAAATAAGAAAGCCTCAGATCACATGTTTGTCAACCTCGGCTTCGCCTCGGCCGACAATTACATGTGATCTGAGACATTTCTTACTTTACTTCCCTAGGTGTGTAATATACTATTTTCTCCTGCCTAAGCCGAAAGTTCAAATACCTTCCGCTTGCAGCCGGAATAAAGAAGCAGTTTCTATCCTCGGAATAAATGAACGCGCACGCGCAATAGTGCCTACATCGGCTCTCACGCATTGTAAGTTCTTCTCTTTAACACATACTTTTTCCGTCAGCACTTCATGTTGCGTCATTAGTGCAATATACTATAATTATAATAAAAATAATGTAATTTAGTGATAATGTGATTTATGATAATGTTTAGTGATAATTTAGTGATAATGTTATAGTTTGAAAATTTCAAAAATTATCATATTGTACCAAAAAAAGGTTGATTTACATAAAATATGTTAAATCACCAAGTCACTAGAATTATTCTTATATTAAAATTATCATCTAATATTATTATTAAGATTATCCATAATTATTATGAAATGAATACTTATAATTACTATTAATATTTATCAATATAAATATTTGAAGTTATAACACAAAATTAATTTTTTTAATATCTTTACTTAAATAATAATTTTAAATTATTAGTTATGATAATTTTAAATTAAGTCACTAAAATTATTCTTATATTAAAATTATCATCTAATATTATCATTAAGATTATCCATAACTATTATTAAATGAATGCTTATAATTACTATTAATATTTATCAAAATGATTATTTAAAGTTATAATAAAAATTATTCTGTTATTTTCATAACACTAATTATTTTTTTTAATATATTTACTTAAATAATAATTTTAAATTGTATTTTTTCTTGACTGGGGCCCCCCCAACCCCCTGCCGGGGCTTCGCCCCTGGACCCCTTCCATGATTACCTACGATGCTATTGCATTAAAAGATTCGCGAACTTTCGGCTTGGCAGGAGAAAAAATAGTATGTGTGACACGGGACGAAAGTACTACATCCTCGACCGCGTGTTTGCCACCCTCGCCTTCGGCTCGGGTGGCAATCACACACGCGGGACAGAATGTAGTACTTTCGTCCCTTGTGGCACAATATACTATTTTTGCCCTCCGGGCGGAAAGTGGCAACTTTCGTCCCGCTGCGCTAAACAAAGTTGCCGCTTTCCGCCTTCGTCGGACAAAAAAATAGTATACACTCCACGGGAAGTAAATAAGAAAGCCTCAGATCACATGTTTGTTGACCTCGGCTTCGCCTCGGCCAACAATTACATGTGATCTGAGACATTTCTTACTTTACTTCCCTAGGTGTGTAATATACTATTAGCTCTCAGAGCTCAACGATGTAGAGTTGCAGGAGCCAAACGGTATTGTTACCATAAGAAAACGTTAACTTCACGTAATAATTACCGTAACTCCTATTCTTTCCCGCTTCACAGCATTATTTATATTTGTAAAAAAGGCTTGCCGTAAGATGGACGGTGTGGCTTATTGTATATAGAATAAGCGAAAGGAAATTTAGTATAGACCGGATAGCTCAAATGGTAGAGTAGCCGACATGTCTTCGGAAGGTTCTGGGTTCGAATCCCAGTCCGAGCTATCTAATAATTTTTTCTTGCATACTCTATAAACTCACATTAAGATGATCCTCTCCACATTCCTTTCTCAATCCTTTCCTACCAATATCCTGTTACGTGAATGTGGAACGCTTCACGTAATAATTACCGTAACTCCTATTCTTTCCCGCTTCACAGCATTATTTATATTTGTAAAAGAAAAATTAACCTACTGGAACTTTTTACAACTAACTAACTGCTATAGAGTTCCTATAGCAGAATTTTTTTCTCCGTGTATAGTAAAAATTAATGGTACTTTTCTGGATTTTTTACATTGTATTTGTGAATAATTATTGAAATAATTGTAATTAGATCAGGAATTTACGAATGTCCCACGATTACTGTAATTTTAATGGTAACTTTTAAAGAAAATTTCTTTCCGTGTATAAAATAGAAAAATTATATTTTTTTTCTAATTTTTGGAAAAAATAAAAAGCATTGTAATTTTTTACATT
Organism: Cotesia glomerata; assembly: GCF_020080835.1. Taxonomy (NCBI): domain Eukaryota; kingdom Metazoa; phylum Arthropoda; class Insecta; order Hymenoptera; family Braconidae; genus Cotesia; species Cotesia glomerata. The sequence goes on along the minus strand of NC_058165.1, from coordinate 20,118,685 downwards.
TTAATTTTTATTGCAACAAAATTTAAAAATACTTTTTAAATCCGAAATTCGATCCGAAAATGACCGTAAGCTCATAAATAATAAAAAGCATTAAATTACAATAATCCGGTCCAATTAGATAAAAAATTTATGGTGATAAAAAAAGTGCTTAGATACTTGTAATGGTGTGCAGTGGTGTGCATAAATAATCGAGGAGTAGAGCGTCAACCAAAAAATTAGCATTAAAATTCTGAGGCGGTAAAATTTAAATTTAATGGGCATATAAGTAATTTCAAAAATATTTTTCACTCGAGCGAGCCAGAGTCCGTCCATAGATTTTCATATTTAAAATATATCTTAAATGTTTAAATTTAGCCGAGTTCTATCGCTCGGAAGGACCCGGATCCTCACGATTAAAGATCAGCCTTCAAGGATATCGGCGGCTAGAGCTTAAAAGATAAAACGTCGCCGCCTACTATTATAAATTTAATACTTTATTCTTTTTCTTATTAATTTATGTGTTCCAGTGGGAGAAAGAGACCAGCTCTATTACCCATGAATATAAATCCCTAAACGCTACTAGCCTTTGTTCCTTTCGATACTTAATATTATAATTTATAATTTATAATTTATAATGTAGTCAAAATGAGCTATTAAAAAAAATATCATATCCCGAGAGACTTATTGTACTATCTATTCACCGGACTCTTCTACTTTTTTGCCTTTATAGGTAACCTATGCTATTAGAAATCACGTAATTTGCTCTAAAATCGGTAATATTCATTCCGATTCACTTGACTAGACGATGTTATTACCATAAATTATTGTAGAGGCTCGTTTACGTGAGAAAGAGGGATATTTATCAACTAGCCTTTCAGTCAGCTGCTGAAATTTTTTTTTTATTTTAGGATAACGCAATAAAAGATCTCTTGTTGGTAATGACAGATATTTTGAGGTAAAGTGTTGAAATAGTTATTGACTACTTTTTTATACTCGAGATAATTCCAAAAATTATCTATATAAGAAAAATTTTGTGTCCAGGATAGTCATATGATAAAATCGGTTTTTTTTTTTTAGTGAAATTTAGTCATTGCAAATGTCTTGAATTTGTACCTTTTTAAGAGAAGTAATTATAAGATTATTAGACAAATAATTATTATATTATATTATATCTGGTGAACTCTTGACATTTTTAAAGAAATAAGCTCATCCTGATGTTACACGCATCGAGACCTTTCATTTGAGTACCCACATCAATTTTTCATATATTTTATATATTGATATATATTATATATATGTATATATGAAAAATATATCAAAAATGCAAGTGGGTATTCCAATGAAAGCTCTTGATGAGTGTAACATCGGAATGAGCTTATATCTTCAAAATATGTATATTATATATATGTATATATGAAAAATATATCAATATGCATTTTATCATTTATTTTTGAGTATTAATATTGAAAAATAATAATAAAAATTTAATTTTTAAATCATTTTTCTTAAGAATAATCACAAAAAAATTTATTAAAAACAATTTTGATTTTTTTTATCGTAAAAAAATCAAAATTTTGAATTTTAACATTTTTTAAGATATAAATTGATATTTTTAAAGATATAAGTTCATCCTGATGTTATACTCATCGAGACCTTTCATTTGAGTACCCACATCAATTTTTCATATATTTTATATATTGATATATATATTATATATATTATATATATATATGTATATATGAAAAATATATTAAAAATGCAAGTGGGTACTCCAATGAAAGCTCTTGATGAGTGTAACATCGGAATGAGCTTATATCTTAAAAATATGTATATTATATATATGTATATATGAAAAATATATCAAAGTGCATTTTATCATTTATCTTTGAGTATTAATATTAAAAAATAATAATAAAAATTTAATTTTTAAATCATTTTTCTTAAGAATAATCACAAAAAAATTTATTAAAAACAATTTTGATTTTTTTTACCGTAAAAAAATCAAAATTTTGAATTTTATCATTGTTTAAGATATAAATTGATATTTTTAAAGATATAAGCTCATCCTGATGTTATACTCATCGAGACCTTTCAATTGAGTACCCACATGCATTTTCATATATTTTTTATATAAACATATATATAATATAAATAAATATATGAAAGATTGATGTGGGTACTCAAATGAAAGCTTTTGATGAGTGTAACATCGGGATGAGCTTACATCTTCAAAATATATATATTATATATATATATGTATATATGAAAAATATATCAAAGTGCATTTTATCATTTATCTTTGAGTATTAACATTAAAAAAAAATAAAATTTTATATTTAAATCATTTTTCTTAAAAATAATCACAAAAAAAATTTTTAAAATTTTTAAAGAAAATTTTTTAATTTATTAAAAAGAATTTTGATTTTTTTTTTATTTCAAAAAAATCAAAATTTCGAAGTTTAACATTTTTTAAGATATAAATTGATATTTTTAAAGATATAACCTCATCCTGATGTTATACTCATCGAGACCTTTCAATTGAGTACCCACATGCATTTTCATATATTTTTTATAAATACATATATATATATAATATATATAAATATATGAAAAATTGATGTGGGTACTCAAATGAAAGCTTTTGATGAGTGTAACATCGGGATGAGCTTATATCTTCAAAATATATATATTATATGAAAAATATATCAAAATGCATCTTATCATTTATCTTTGAGTATTAACATTAAAAAAAAATAATTAAAATTTTATATTTAAATCATTTTTCTTAAAAATAATCACAAAAAAAAATTTATTAAAATTTTTAAAGAAAATTTTTTAATGTATTAAAAAGAATTTTGATTTTTTTTGATTTCAAAAGAAATTTCGAAGTTTAACATTTTTTCAGATATAAATTGATATTTTTAAAGATATAAGCTCGCCCCGACATCACACTCATCGAGACCTTTCATTTGAGTACCCACATCAATTTTTCATATATTTATATATGTTACATATATGTATATATGAAAAATATATCAAAAATGCATGTGGGTACTCAAATGAAAGGTCTCGATGAGTATAATGTCGGTGCGAGCTTATATCTTTAAAAACGTCAATTGTTAAGAAAGTACAGAGCAATTTAACAAAATTTATTATTTTATGAAGCCACATTTTATTTATCTACAATTCACAAGTCATGGCAGTCACATAGTGACTGCAAGGTTGCTAGTAATTATTAAATGAAAAATTTATTTATTATTGAATTTAAAATTCTGAGTCAAATTTTGTAACAATTTAATCATGTCAAACTTTTTTTCTAGAAAATTTTATTTCCGACAAAAAAAGTCTTTATCAATTTGCGCTATCTCACTTCCTTTTTCCAAAATTCAAATTAAAAAATTGCAACTGAAGTTACAGAATTTACTTAGATTTTTTAAACGTTTAAAAAAATACGTAACGTAACAAAAAAATTATAAGAAACCTTCTTTATAGACTTAAATTTTTTACAAAAAAATTTTCTATGAATTTCGCCCTATCTCATTTCATTTCTCCAAAATGAAGATTTAAAAGTTAAATCTAAAGTTACAGAACTTACTTAGATTTTTTAAATATTTAAAGTACGGATATTGTGACTAAAATATTCAAAGTACAAAAAAATGATAAGAAACTTTTTTTATGGAGGCTTAAATTTTCTACAAAAGAATGTCCTTATCAATTTTACCGTTTCTTAAACCCTATTCTATTTTTCTGATACAATTACTAAAAATCAATTTTATCTTGCTTAATTTTAATGCACACCATATGGTGTGAATAATTTTTTTTCTATAACAATTAATAAAACGAGTTATAATTACTCCAATTAGTGAATTATTAACCAATAACACGGTAATTAAATAACATTCTCCAAAAATAAATGACAAATGCACACCGTGGTGTGCAAAAGAATCAATTAACACGTAAAAATTTGCGTATGAATAAATTAATCCGAAGTGTATTAACGAGGTGTCGAAAAGTCTGTACAGAGGAATAAATATGACCCAAAAAAAAATAATAATGATGATTATTATCATTATTATTAATGCACACCATAATGTAATCTTAAGTGCATGTCGTCAAACTCTAACAGAGACGTAACAAGACAAATTAGTTGCGTGACTTTGAGCATTACCGTCTGTTCTGGGATTGTAACCTGAAAATCACACACATTTATATATATATATATATATATATATATATATATATATATATATATATATATATAAAGTTGTTTTTATTTTGTCGCCAGCACACCGGTCATAATTTCTGGGCAGATTGAGCCGTCAGCGAAAGCGCAATATTTTACCGAGATGGCGAGCGATAGGTGCAGCCCATCGGCTGTTGAATACTAAGTAGCTCCGAATAACTAAAAAACGATTTTGATGTTATAAATGTCGACCAGTTTTAGAAAACCATCCACGGAAGATTCCCAATCCGGTGGAATATTTTCAGAGCGAGGATGACGGCTGGAACTATCAATCAATTCATAGAAAGCGCTTTTTACAAAAACGGGGCTTAAAAGGTGAATATATATTTCTAGCCCTAGAAATCATGAGCTAAGATTGAAGACGTTCGTGATTTTTTGCCAATTCGATCCTTCAGAGATACCGAAAATGGGAAACGATCTTTGAACGATTCGTATGCCAGATGGCTATGTTGGAGGAAATTATTTATGTGTTATGATTGAAATATTTTTTATATTTAATGGATAAGTTTGAATGACAATAATTTTAATTAATAAATTTAAATCATATAAAATATTTGCAGAGGTTGAAGATTAAAAATATATCAATATTTTGTTGTACTGATAAAAAATTGAGTGGTGAAAAAAAAATTAATTTTTACTGGAGTATTGGTGAGATTGAAAATAATAAATGTGAGAAATTAATAAGAACTAGCAACCTGCAGTCACTATGTGACTGCCGAGATTTACGAATTATCAATAAAAAATATTTAATGATTTTTTTATAATCACGCTAATAGTTAGGGTATTTTTTAAATAAATTTAAAAAATAATAGGAATATCACAGGATCAATTACAAATAATTTAATGGATAAATGTAACCGAACAAATTTATAAAACCAAAAAACTATTAAAAACTCCTCCAAAAACTTACAATAAAATATTTTCTATAAAATATATAAAACCTAGGCTCTAATTCTTATCTCGACCTTTCTGATGATATCAAATTAAACTATAAAAATTCCTTTAAAAATAATAATATCCTCGTCACAAAATTTTCCTTTCTCTTTCAATTATTGAAATCATTAATAACTATCGGTGAAAAATATCAAACCCAATTTACGATAAAGATATACCCGTTATTAAATTTTTCTTAGTCTCTTAATTATATAAATTTATTTTTGACATATAGCCACATTGACGTGTACGTAACAAAATAAATAAATAAACAAATTTTGTTTATCGCTAAATTCGAATCTACACGAAGAGAAATTTATAGGAACCTTTCCAAAAATTATGGGAATGGTTCCTATAATGAAATGATCATTATAGGTATCAATCCTATGCTCATTATGGGAACCATACCCATAGTTTATTGGAAACGTTTCTATATAATAATGGAATAGCTTCAATATATTATGGGAATAGTTCCTATAATATTATAGGAATGGTCCTTATATTATTAAAGAAATGGTTCCTATACTATTAAAGGAATGGTTCCTATAATATTATAGGAATGGTCCCTATATTATTAAAGGAATGGTTCCTATAATATTATAGGAATGGTTTCTATATTATTAAAGGAATGGTTCCTATAATATTATAGGAATGGTCCCTATATTATTGAAGGAATGGTTCCTATAATATTATAGGAATGGTTTCTATATTATTAAAGGAATGGTTCCTATAATATTATAGGAATGGTTTCTATATTATTAAAGGAATGGTTCCTATAATATTATAGGAATGGTTCCTATATTATTAAAGGAATGGTTCCTATAATATTATAGGAATGGTCCCTATATTATTAAAGGAATGGTTCCTATACTATTAAAGGAATGGTTCCTATAATATTATAGGAATGGTCCCTATATTATTAAAGGAATGGTTCCTATACTATTAAAGGAATGGTTCCTATAATATTATAGGAATGGTTTCTATATTATTAAAGGAATGGTTCCTATAATATTATAGGAATGGTCCCTATATTATTAAAGGAATGGTTCCTATACTATTAAAGGAATGGTTCTTATACTATTAAAGGAATGGTTCTTATAATATTATAGGAATGGTCCTTATATTATTAAAGGAATGGTTCTTATAATATTATAGGAATGGTCCTTATATTATTAAAGGAATGGTTCCTATAATATTATAGGAATGGTTCCTATAACATTATAGGAATGGTTCCTATATCATTAAAGGAATGGTTCCTATAATATTATAGAAATGGTCCCTATATTATTAAAGGAATGGTTCCTATACTATTAAAGGAATGGTTCCTATATTATTAAAGGAATGGTTCCTATACTATTAAAGGAATGGTTCTTATACTATTAAAGGAATGGTTCTTATAATATTATAGGAATGGTCCTTATATTATTAAAGAAATGGTTCCTATACTATTAAAGGAATGGTTCCTATAATATTATAGGAATGGTCCCTATATTATTAAAGGAATGGTTCCTATACTATTAAAGGAATGGTTCCTATAATATTATAGGAATGACGCACATAATAATAGAAAAATGTTTATATTCATAATAATGAAGCAATCACTTCAAAAACATGAAGTAATTATTATATATTTTTTTGCTAATAAATTTTTTTTTGTAAATAAAAATTGAACTTTCACTAGAGTAAAAAAATTTCTTTTTCATAATTTTTATCCACGTGTGTACTTAATCTTAAATTGTTTATTCCAGCTCAGTTACAATTGTGTTAGATAATATTGAAAAATATTGTAGCAATTCTAAAGTTTCTCTAATAAAAGGGATATTTTCTCACTATACAATTAGAGGAGCAAAATAAACATAGAAATTCATTGTTTATTTTTACAATTTCATTTTATTTTTAAAACAAATTATTTATTTACAATAAGGTAAAAGCCCCAATAGATGATCACGTACCAGTATATGATCACTCCATGTATTTGTATACCTATATTTGTGAATATAGATATACAAATACATGGAGTGATCATATACTGGTACGTGATCATCTATTGGGGCTTTTACCTTACATACGTTAAATATTGATTAAATCCACCTTTTGGATATGTAACTTTTATTATTTATACACTGTAAAAAAAAAACCGGTGTGAGTCCATGCGGTGTACGGTGTTAAAAATTCCGGTGTTAAATTCAACACCGAAATCGGTGTAGCAGTAACACCGGTCGCGGTATAAATATTTTTTTTCGGTGTTAAATCGGTGTTATAAATTTTCCGGTTTTGATAATATTTTAACTAACACAATTTTTATAATTAAACTTTTTATGTTTAATAATTGAAAATAAATAATCAAAAAAAGTTAATATTTAATTTAGAAAGTTTAAAATAATAAAATATAAAGTAGATAAAAATTCTTGATTAAAATAAATACACTGTAAAAATTTCGATGTAAAATGGACCCAGAGGATTTTATACGGCCGTGTGGTGTGAAATAATGGTGTGAAATTCTCTCGGTGTAAATTTTCGATCCGTGTTACTTTAACACCATTATTAAAGGACAATTTTAGGACATCATATAGATAATCGGAAACTCTAAAATAGTGGATTTTAATAATTATTTCATAACTTTTAAGTATTTTTTTTAAGATTTTCGGAATACTTCTAAGATAATTTTAGAATCAATGCAATTTATTTGAAGCAATTTAGTTGAAATTTTGTCCTTAAATCTTATGTGGAACCTTTTTTGAATAATTTTAAAACATTTTTTTAACTATTTGAGAACAAATTTTGAATACATTTGAGACATTTTTCGGATGTTTTTGAGACAATTTTCGAACATTTTTTAGACAGTTTTAGAGTGTTTTTTCAACAAATTTGAAACATTTTTAGAACAATTTTACGAAAATTTTGAACGTTTTTTAAATGATTTTCATATAGATAATTTATTTTTGCACAGCTGTAGATTTGTCATGTTTAAAACATCCATTATATTATGAGAAACATCATGGTTACGATAAAAATAATTATTATATTGTTCCTAAACATTTAATATTGTAAATACTATTTAACTTGTTGTATAACATTCATTAAATCGATTTCTGAGTAATTTTATAAATTGAAAATTCTTAAATAAATGTTACTTGTCTCAATTTGATAAATATTGAATATTAATTGTGTTTTATGGATCATGTAATATTCATACTCCGATACGGTGTAAATTTATTCCTGTTACACCGGTATTACACCGGTTACACCGATATTACACCGGTTTAACACCGGATTTTTAACACCGCAAAAGAGCACCGCTACACCGATGTTAATACACAGGTGTTACATAGCGGTGTTAAAATGAGTCCATTTTAACACCGCTTTTTTTACAGTGTATGAACAATATTACTTATTTTACATATTAAGGAATGGTTCCTATAATATTATAGGAATAGTCCCTATATTATTAAAGGAATGGTTCCTATACTATTAAAGGAATGGTTCTTATAATATTATAGGAATGGTCCTTATATTATTAAAGAAATGGTTCCTATACTATTAAAGGAATGGTTCCCATAATATTATAGGAATGGTTCCTATAATATTATAAAAACTATTCCTATATATTATGGGAACTATTCCTATAGATTGAGGGAATCATGCCGATATTACAGTTATAATTATAGGTATCGTTCCTATAATTATAGGAACCATTCCCATAATTATAGTAACATTTTCCAAAAATTATGGGTACAATTTCCATAATTTAAGTAATCGCTCCTAAAATGGTATAGGAAAACATTTCATTAAAATTCTAGGAATGATTCCCATATTTTTCTCTCCGTGTAACATAAGCTTCAGTCACATATAATTATATATAATTGATGGAATTCCAGAATCAAATGTCCCACCAGTCACTATGGAATGCCCCATAATATTATATCCGCTAATAATTATATTGTGTACAGTAAGATGAATTAAAATTTTCCATTTTACGGACTTGTCCGTAAAATTAAAGACACACAGTAAAAAATTTTGTGTAAAATCAACACAATCCTAGTGTTAGAATCCGTCAACACAATTTTAGTGTTAATTTTCAACACAAAAAATAGTGTTGAATTTTTAACACAAATATTGTGTCAAAATTAACAGTAATTTTGTGTCAACTGTATCTAACACTAAAATTGTGTTGATTTTACACAAAATAAGTGTTAACTTACTTATTATTTGAGTTTGAATATAAAGGTTAGGGAATTATTTAAAAATAAATAAATTTTTCATGGTTATTAAGAAAATTAGTTTATTTCATTTCTTTAAATTTGAGTCAAGTACCAATAGTCTTCAACTTAAATATATGATTTACTCATCTTAAACTTACTTAATGCTTAATTTATTTTTTATAAATTAATAACAATAATTAGTAATCATCACAGAATTTTCGGCATCCAATTCGTGCAATTCCCAGCTTTTAATGTATGGTAAATCTAAAACATTGATGACAAATGTCTGACATGTTTGTTCAGTAGCGTAACCAAAACATAAACATAATATTTCCTTGTGAACTATCAGTCATCTTTATAAAAAATAAAACTAGTGTCAGAAAATATAAAATAAAATGCAAAAGAAAAACATAAAATCAATAAATTTTTTGATATTTTTTTAATGAATTTGTTAAATTAACAGAGAAATTGTTCAAAGTCTGTCATTTTTAATAACTATTATAAATTTTATCGTTAAATAATATTTTATTTAGTAAATTTATTATAGGAAAGTGAGGTTAGTTGAGCATTTTATATGATTATAAATACAGTAAACTTTTATTTACTTTAATGAATATCAAATTTACTTTTTTTTATTGAAAACAACCTGGTACTTTTATCAAATATATTTAAATAAACTATTTTTCACAATATTTAACACTTTAATTTATACGCACGCGTGGTTAAATAGCTGTCCGGTAATACAATGCGTTTGGTGCGTAAACTGAAGAAAGAACGCGCTAACAACACAAACTTAGTGTTAATATTTCCCGCTTAGCACTAATTTTGTGTCATTTTATCTAGTAACACACAAAAAGTGTTGATATCGTAAAAACAACACTATTTTAATGTTAAAATTCAGGTAACACAAAAAAAGTGTCGAATTAACACACAATTTTTCAACACAGACCGTTTTTGACGCAAATACACAATATTTTTACTGTGCAAGTTTTAAAAAGTATTGCTGTTACAAATTATGATTTCTAGTAATGTATTATTGTTCATTACTAACAATAATTCACAATTATCGTTAATATCAACAGAACAACATTCGAGCTGAATATAATGAAAATTTATTGATAAAATTTAAAACTAACTTGCTTTACTAAAATTTATCTATCCGACTCTCTCTCAAAGCAATATTTCACCGCGTATAGCTCCCCTGCAATCCCCAGAACCGAAATCCCGAGCCAGTAAATATTCGATCCCATTCTAGTCGACAACTATAACAACCACCGTATTTATATTTATATTTATATTTATATTTATATTTATAAGCACACATAGGGATTAGAACCGCCGGTGAAAGAAAACTTAATCTCCGGGTCATCTAAGATCGGACTGGAGATTCCTCTTATTTCAAAGGTTTAAGAATCTCTCCAGGGTCCAAAGCCTGATAGAGCACTAGATCTGTGTACTATGTGTGCTATGAGCGTGTATAAGGAGGATCTTCTGGTTTCTAGTCGTCTAGTAGATCTTAGCCACGATAAGGGTGCTTCTGCATTATTCACAAGACCCACATCAGCGATCACTGCACTCTTTTTATTCAAGGCATTGTACCTCGCGCGTGGCCTCATCGAATTTACGAAATAAAATTCTGTTTCTAAAGTTGAGACTTCCGGGACGATTTAAAGACACTTTTTTTATTTTGGTGTTAAATTTTTGGGGAAAAAATTGTAATAATAAACTTGAAATTATGTGGGAAAATTTTTTAGCATTTAAAATTTATAAATTTTTTTAAGGAATAATTATGAATTTAAATTTAATTTTGTAATAAAAAATCAACAAACAATTATTAAATTTAATTTTTTATTAGAAAATTAACAAATTAAGGCATTATATTTTATTAATAACAGACAATTAAAATTTTTAAAATAAAAAGTAATTTTTTTAAGAAAAATTAAATATTTAAATTGAAAATTTAAATTAAATATTTTAAATAATTTAAATTAAAACATTTAATTCAATTTTTAAATGGAAAATTAACACATTAAACATTACAACCAATTTTTTAATGGAAAATTAATACCTTAGCTTATTAAATTTAATTTTAATAAAAAATTAACACATTAAATTATTAAATTTGATTTTTTAATAGAAAATTAACAAATTAAGGCATTTAATTTTATTAATAACTAACAATTAAAATTTTAAGAATGAGAATTAATTTTTTTTAAGAAAAATTAAATATTTAAATTGAAAATTGACTCATTAAGACATTAAATTTTATTTTTAAGTATAAAATTGAAACATTAAACATTATATCAAATTTTTCAATTAAAAATTAATACTTTAGCTTATTAAATTAAATTTTAATTAAAAATAATCATATTAACAATTAAAGACAATCATTTAATGAAAAATTATAATATTAAAACAATAAATTTAATTTTTAACTATAAAATTAATACATTAAACAATTAAAATCAATTACTTAAGTTAAAAATAACACTTTCATTTATGAAATTCAATTTTTTAATGGCAAATACCTGTATTAATTATTAAATCAAATTTTTTAATTGATAATATTTTAATTATAATAAAATTAAACTTACAAAGTTGATTTATTTTTTGTATTCAATATTTTATCATTGTAGATGAAACTACACACTAATTTTTACTCTGTAATTTGATAATTTTAAATTTAATTCTCTGCAAGCGAGAAGATTTAGATACCATACGCCACCTAGCGGATATTTTCAAAACTAAGTTGCATCAAAAAATCATATATGGGCATATGTGAACATATTAGGCCATATATGGGTATTCGTGTACATATCAAGCCATATATGGGCATATATGGCAAATTTTTAAATCATGCTATTTATGGACATATATAGAAAATTTTTAAATCATGCTATATATGGACATATATGACAAATTGTTAATTCATGATATACATATATTGACATATATGGCAAATTTTTAAATCGTGATATATATGTTCATATATGGCAACTTTTAAAATGTTGCCTATATGACAAATTTTGCCATATATGGCAAATTTTTAATCCATGCTATATATGGACATTTAGTGCAACTTTAAAAATTTTGCCATATATGAACATATATGACGAATTGTAAAGATTTGCCATATATGAACATATATGACGAATTGTAAAGATTTGCCATATATGAACATATATAACGAATTGTAAAGATTTGCCATATATGAACATATATGGCAAATTTTTAAAATTATGCCATATACTGACAGGTGTCGCAAATTAAAAAAATCATGCTATATATGGACATATATCACGTTTCAGATGCCATAAGGGCGTATACCGGCAAAAGGTCCTGGTGAAAAGCCATAAGGGTGTATAAAAAATTTTTTTTCGGGAATCGACGTAGTTTTGTCCGAAATGTGGAGAAATGCTAAAAAAAAATTTTATACGCCCTTATGGCTTCCGGGACCCACTTCGGATGCCATAAGGGCGAATAAAAAAATCCGTTTTTTTTTTTAAGTCCAAAAAAATTTTTAGTTAGGCAAAAATTTTTTTTTTGCATTTCTGCACGTTTCATACAAAAATGCGTTGATTCCCAAAAAAAAAATTTTTTTATACGCCCTTATGGCTCCCGGGTCCCACCTCGAATGCCATAAGGGCGTATGAAAAAAATTTTTTTTTGGGAATCGACGTATTTGTGTATGAAACGTGCAGAAATACAAAAAAAAATTTTTTCTCCTAACTAAAAATTTTCTTGGACTTAGAAAAAAAAACAGAATGTTTATTATACGCCCTTTTGGCATCCGAGGTGGGTCCCGGGAGCCATAAGGGCGTATAAAAAATTTTTTTTCCGGTAATCGATGTATTTTCGTCCGAAATGTGCAGAAATGCAAAAAAAAATTTTATACGCCCTTATGGTTCCCGGGTGCCATAAGGGCGTATAATTTTTATACGCCCTTATGGCATCTGTAACGCGATATGGCAAATTTTTTAATTATGCTATATATGGACATATATGGCAAATTTTTAAATCATGTCACATGAAAAAAATTTTTTTTTCGATATTAAGTAAAAATTGTGATACCTATAAATTATAAAATTTTTTTTAAATTATTGAAATAACCAAAAAAAATTTATCTCTTTAAAAAATCATTAAACAAGATTAAAATCAATGAAAAAGAGTCTTGAGTTAAAATTATGGAGATAATGGATAATGGATTTGTTGTAGTGGGTCGCGATGCAGCCAGACTGTAATCCTAGTCATTTGGACTTAAGAATAATATATTTTGACGTTAAATATGATCTTGATCGCTTGTAACTCTGAAGATCGAGTTTTAGATTGGGGAGAAGAATAAATTCGTGCATTATTCCGTATAATTTTAAGATAACCCCCGGCAACTAACAATAATAATAAAGTTACGAGCCAACGAGATCTTAAGTATCCTCCACTTTCTTATCACTTTGTCCTGCTCGTCATGTTAAGTTAAGTTGAATTAATATCACAACAACAACAACAACAACAACAGCTACAACGAGAACGGCATTAAATAAAAGGAAACTGGGCGCTTTCATCGCAACAAGAGTAACTGGTGCTTCTTGACATTAAAGTACGCAATAACGTGTAATGTACATGCGTTAAGTGATGATAAACATTTAAACAAACTGTCTCGATTCTCGATTCAGATACTCCGATCCTGATACCAATAAATTCTAAGTGAATAAAAACATTGTTATTAATTTTTATGGCTACTGATTTTAATTGAGATTAAGCGGATTCAATTTTTCTTCTGAATTTTACTAAGTAAAAAATTTTTTATATACATATATATGACATTTTTGTTCTAATATGGCCAATTTTCACATATAGCATAGCATGAAAATTTTTCACATTTAACTTAATAGGGCGATTTCTTATATATGGCAATTTTGCATACATGGCATAATATGGCAAATTTTTACATATGAATAAATATAGCCAATTTTCATATATGGCTCGATAAGGAAAATTTTTTCAGATGTTGTCTGATATGGCAAATTTTCATGTATGGCTTTATATGGCCAAATTTTTAGATATGGCAATTTTTTTGTACATGCCTTGATATGGCAATTATTTTTATCTATGAATTGATAGGCTAATTTTTCATATAAGGCTCAATATGGTCGATTTTTATATATGGCAATTTTTTATACATGGCTTGATATGGCAAAATTTTCATATATAGCTTGATAAGGTCAATTTTCGTAAATAGAAATTTTTATCTATGGCTTGATATGGCAAATTTTTTATATATGGCTTAATATGGTCAATGTTCATATATGGCAATTTTTTATCGATGGCTTGATATGGCAAATTTTTTATACATGGCTTAATATGGTCAATGTTCATAGATGGCATTTTTTATATATGGCTTGATATGGCCAAATTTTGATATATGGCTTAATAAGGTCAATTTTCATACATGGCCATTATTTTGTCTATGGCTCGATATGGCCAATTTCAAAATATAGCAATTATTTTTGTCTATGGCTTGATACGGTAACCTTTTCATATATGGCTTCATATGACCAATTTTTAATGTATGGCAATATGGCCAAAATTTCATATATGGCAATTTTTTATGTATGGCTTAAAATGACAATTTTTTGTCTATGGCTTGATATGGTCAATTTTTCATATATGTCTTAATAAGATCAATGTTCATACATGGCATTTTTTCTGTTGCTTGATAAGGCCAAATTTTCATATGTCTTAATAAGGTCAATTTTCATAAATGGCCATTTTTTATCTATGGCTCGATATAGCCAATTTTATGATATGGCAATTTTTTTTATTAATGGCTTGATATGGTAACCTTTTCATAAATGGCTTAATATGACCAATTTTTAATGTATGACAATATGGCCAAAATTTAATATATGGCAATACGGTCAGTTTTCGTATATGGCAATTTTTTATGCATGGCTTTAAATGGCAATTTTTTTTAACTATGGCTTGATATGGCAATTTTTCCATATATGGCATTTTTTATATATGCCTTGATATGGCCAAATTTTCATATATGGCTTAATAAGGTCAATTTTAACACATGGCCATTATTTTGACTATGGCTCGATATGGCCAATTTCAAGATAAGGCAATTATTTTTGTCTATGGCTTGATATGGTAACCTTTTTATATATGGCTTCATATGACCAATTTTTAATGTATGGCTTAAAATGACAATTTTTTGTCTATGGCTTGATATGGTCAATTTTTCATATATGTCTTAATAAGGTCAATGTTCATACATGGCATTTTTTCTGTTGCTTGATATGGCCAAATTTTCATATATGTCTTAATAAGGTCAATTTTCATAAATGGTCATTTTTTATCTATGGCTCGATATGGCCAATTTTATGATATGGCAATTTTTTTTATTAATGGCTTGATATGGTAACCTTTTCATATATGGCTTAATATGACCAATTTTTAATGTATGACAATATGGCCAAAATTTAATGTATGGCAATACGGTCAGTTTTCGTATATGGCAATTTTTTATGCATGGCTTGAAATGGCAATTTTTTTTATTAATGGCTTGATATGGTAACCTTTTCATATATGGCTTAATATGACCAATTTTTAATGTATGACAATATGGCCAAAATTTAATATATGGCAATACGGTCAGTTTTCGTATATGGCAATTTTTTATGCATGGCTTTAAATGGCAATTTTTTTATCTATGGCTTGGTATGGCAATTTTTCCATATATAGCTTAATATTGCTCATTATATACAAATGGCTTGATATGGCTAATTTTTACGTATGATCTAATATGGCCAATTTTCACACATGTCTTGATATGGCAATTTTTTATATATGGCTTGATATGGCCAATTTTAAGATATGGCAATTATTTTTATCTATGGCTTGATATGGTAACCTTTTACTATATGGCTTTATATGACCGATTTTTAATGTATGGCAATATGGCCAAAATTTATTATATGGCAATATGGTCAATTTTCACGTATGGTAATTTTTTATGCATGACTTTAAGTAGTAATTTTTTATGTATGGCTTAATATGGCTTAATATAGTTTAAACTATAAAAATATTTTTTGAATATATTATAAGTTTAAATTTTTCGTCCATTTTATATAATTTGCAATATGAAATGATTAATTTACACGCCCAATATTAGCACCCGAATCACCTGACTCAATTAACACGCCCTTCGTCTCGGTCATATAATTTTTTTTTCTGGTGTTTGTGCCATTATCCAAGCCTGAATAATTACGAAAAAAATTCTCCGCTCCGAAGTTTATTATTATAATGTTATTAGTTGTTATTATTTATTATAAATGATGATAATGATGAGCAGATAATGGGACAGTATAAGGACCGCGATGATTGGAAGCTGATTACCGAGAGCAGGGTTAGGCCAAATTATATAAAATAGCTTCTAATGCTTGATATTGAGTGGAGGAAAGGTAAATTAGCTGGAGAGGAACATTAGGAGGCATTAGTTCAGGAAGACTGTGAACATTTTCAAGGTGTTGATCCTTCATTTATAAATTACTGTTTTGATGGTGTGTATACACTTATACTTATAAGATGCTCGCCAGAATTTGCCGCTGTCGACACCTGCTGGTCTAGACGTGTGAGGTTAGGTCAGTTTAAATTCACTAAGATTATAATTAACTAGCTGTTACTCACCCGCTTTGCTGAGCGTTTCATAGAATTGCATTTTTAGATCTTGGCTTGAAATTTAATTGGAGTATTGTTTTGATTTGCACAGATTCCAAATGAGCATTGAAAGTTTTAGTTACAGTCATTGCAAGTTTCATAAGTTAAGTTTAAATCTGTCTAGCTTCAAGTAAGAACAATCCGAACAAAAACAGTTTGACTGTAAAAAAATCGCGCCAAGTCCACGTTCATAAGACTATTAAGAAAAAAAAAATTTTTTTTTTTCTTTACAAAAAGATATAAAATAGAAAAATTAAAAAATCCAAGTAACCGATATGATTGTATATGATTTTCGGAAATTAAAAAAAATTTTGTTGTAAATTTATAAATTAAAAAAAAAATTTTGGAACGTATTTAGTGTGCGTGGTTGCAAAATATTTTACTTTTAATGAAATTCGTAAAATCTATTTACTAGGACTTTAAAAAAATTGAAATACACAATGACGCACACCAAGTACGTTCCAAAATTTTTTTCTTAATTTTTAAATTTACTACAAAATTTTTTTTAATTTCCGAAAATCATATACAATCATATCGGTTACTTGGTTTTTTTAATTTTTCTATTTTATATCTTTTTGTAAAGAAAAAAAAAAATTTTTTTTTTTTTAATCGTCTTTTTAAAGTGGATTTGGCGCGATTTTTTACAGTGAAACTGTTTTTGTTCGGATTTCAGTATTTTTGTAATTATAATAAAAATTTGCAATTGGTACTAACTTAAATCTCAAGTTGGCTGCATTTTTTATAGCAAACTATCCCCTTGAAGCTACAGTTTATGTAAAAATAATTGCAGCGCACCCTGGCGGGTGTAGATGCAAGCTGTGAAATGTATTTTTTTAACTGTAGCTTCCCATCTATTGGAGGATTACCATGCATTCTCGAATTACTTAGTCTGTGGCATGTCACTTTTTACATCGAAAAAAAGTCAGGATCGAAATTTTTGAGCTTGCTATAGTTTGTGCTGATAAAATTTAATAATTTCAAGTAAATTAATGGTTATAATTGAATATAATTAATTGATATCAGTAAAATAAAGTATGAATTACTGTTATAATATAAAATTTAGGAACAAGAAGTACCGTCGAATTAAATAAAATTTTGCAACCTCGAAATACCGTTCTGCTTACAGTAAACACACTCGGTAGTCTGGCGCTCCGTTTACAACGGATTTGAACGGAACTTGGCGCCAGATTCTACCGAATCTGTGGATTTTTCTGTTATTTAAAATTTTCTCAGTGACATCAATTTTTTATAGAAAATAAATTTAACATGTTTTTTACAAATTCCATTTAAATAAGTAGCCAAATTTATTTTTCACATATCTAGTGTTTGGAAAATCCATTTATTTTAATGAACATTTTAAAGAACAATTTATAAGTTATGTAATCAGCAAAAATCAGCAAAAATCAGCAAAAATAATCAGAATTACTATATGTAATGTTAAGTTTTGGAAACGTTACAATGACTTTTTTCCCGCTGCTAAAGAGACGTTTGTTGTAAGGAAATTTTTAGTAAATGTTATTGAAACTCAATAGACATGACCTAAATTTCATGTTTCAAAAATTCCTACACTGTAAAAAATTTGCGAAGTGAACGCGGAGTGAATGAAGAGTGAATGATTTTTAATTGATTTACTCCCAGCGGGAGTTATATTTACTCCGAGAAGGAGTTAATTTTTATTAAAAATAAAATTCACTCCGCATTCACTCCCAAAATAAATGAATTTAGAAATAAATAAATTTTTGTAAAGAAAATATTTTTATAAACCCTTTTTATATTTAATTATTAAAAATTTAATCTATTATTTTTAATAATATTTCATTTTAATTATTATTATAATGTTTTTATTTATTTTAACTTCCCGCTAAGAAAATCGAAGATTTTCAAAAATCGGGAAGTTATTGTTTTCACCCCGTTTTGCAAAAATCGAGTTTTCATCAGATCTCGACGTTTGAAGGTCACAGGAAGCTTCCCTGACTATCCCCGTGAGGTTGTCACGGTGTCTGTGTGTATGTGTGTGTATGTGTGTGTGTGTGTGTGTGTGTGAAAGTATAAGAACCGCTTATAACTTTTGAACGGCTTGACCGATTTCATCGCGGTTGATGCCATTCGAAAGGGCTTAACTAAACTTAGATTTTGAAAACTATTTGGACCGATTCAGATCAATAGATTTTGAGAAATATTCAAAAAACTGAAAAAAAATTTTTTTTCAAATGTGGTTTTTTTGGAATAACTTTTAAACGGCTTTATGGTTCAATTCCAAAAACTGAGCAGCTCTCAACCTCAAAAAACCACGTCGATCGCCACCAGTCCGGTCAAAATCGGTTGATTCGTTCGAGAGATATCGTGAACGAAAGAAAACCGAAAAAAAGTGTTTTTTCGGAATAACTCCGAAATTCCTAGCGCGATCAATTCAAAATTTGAAATTCTTTGTGAGGCTTGAAAAACTGCGTCGAATGCTGCCAACCGCGTGAAAATCGGTTTATTCATTCAAAAGTTATTGCGGTTTAAAAATTCAAAAAATAGTGTCTTATCAAATCTCTATCAGACTTTTGAGCTCGAAGAGCTCAAAAGCATA
The DNA here is from genome assembly GCF_020080835.1 of Cotesia glomerata. Taxonomy (NCBI): domain Eukaryota; kingdom Metazoa; phylum Arthropoda; class Insecta; order Hymenoptera; family Braconidae; genus Cotesia; species Cotesia glomerata. The sequence goes on along the minus strand of NC_058165.1, from coordinate 20,099,034 downwards.
CGAAAGCAATGTCTTTGAGCTCGGAGAGCTCAAAATAACCCATAAATTGTATTTTTAAGCTCGAAGAGCTCAAAAACATCATTGATGCAATTTTAAGCGCCTAAGTATGGAATTAGCGGGAAGTTGCAGGGATGGCCTTCAGGGTCAACCGTTTTCCTAATTTTTTTTTTATAAATTAATTATAATTAAAAATTGTCAAAAAAAAATATGTAGATATATATATGTAGATAAATATATACACACGTCTTAAATTTCGAAATTTTAGGAATGAGCTTGTATAGTTAAAAACATCATTAGTTAACAATATGTAATGGGCATTCTTTAATAATTAACATTTTCGTAAATATAAGCCCATTCTGATTTTATACTCATCAAGAGCTTTCATTTGAGTA